>NC_084514.1:22092185-22367185 GCF_024500385.1 Phyllopteryx taeniolatus
TTGTTGCACGCTATCCATGTAGAAGCTTACAAATTATTGGACCCTCCTCTGATTCATTGTGTGTGCCAGTATCGTGTTGATGTGATTTACAAGACCATAGTTTCTATTTGAAGCAAGACAGGACCATAAATAGCTCTGTGCCATTTGCGTTGGCATTTAAGATTACAGTGGGATTCATAAAAAGTCCTCGTCCAAGACTGCCGCTCTCTGCTGATATCCTGTGTACTCCTATTATTCTGTTCTTAACTTTAACACAACCAGTCCCATGCTTACAGTTTAAATAGTTTTTAACATGGAGAAACTTGATTATAAATAGATCAGTGATCCTCAAAGTGTGGTACTAGTACCACTGGTGGTATGTGGGTTCTCTCTAGGGGAACGTAGGAAGAAGAATAAAATCACTGAATTAAATGAAAAGACAACATACATTTAAAACATGAAATACAATAAAACAAGCCTGTGTACTGCATATGCAAACAACCTGTTTTACCTCAGTAGAGTACATTTTTTTTACTTTTCAAGCACAGTTCTGTTGTACTTAACTTTACAACATAATGCATTTTAATATAATACATTTTTTTTACTTGTAAATGTTTTATTTTCCTATATTTAAGCACTGTGTTAATGTTCCAACTGTGCATAGTGTTACAGTGAGTTACAAAAATAAATACAGGTATACTGTTTAGGAATTAAACTTCTGCCTCATTTTTTGATGAATACTTGGGCCTTCTGCATTGCTGTATTTAAAATATTGGTCATTACAGTGGTACATACTAAAGAGCTAAGTATTTTTTATGTTGCACTTAGTGTAAAAAGTTTGAGAACCACTATGTGTGTGTGTGTGTTGTATCTGTGTGCGTGCATGTAGTTCTCTGTGTGTAGGTGTGTGTGTGTGTCGGTGGTACTAAGCCTTCTAATGTCAACCACCTGGTGGCTATATTTACATTATAAGGTCATAATGTTATGGCTCATAATCATTTGCTTCCTTATTACTGAACATGTCATATACTGCCCTGCAGTTCCATTATTGGAGCCGGTAGGGCGCTTTGTGTCCTCTACCCCCACCCCTCTCTCTGTTTTCAGCACCTGTCTTCAATCAGCCTCATCACCACCGGTGTATATAAGCCTGCCTGTTCCCGGAAACCCTCGCCTAAGTATTGATGCCTCTCCTAGCGGTACCACGGCCCACCTTATGTCAAGTAAGCTATACTGTTCCTCGCTTCCCTTGTTAACTCTTGTGTCTCCTTGTTCCCAGTGCTCCCCCATGTTCCTGACCCACGTCATTCCTGCCACTAAGCCAGCCGCCTGTTCTGTCCATTGCCTGCCGCCTGTCCACGCCGCCGCCTGCCAACACATCCAGGACCACCTCCATAACCTTTCCTCAATAAGGGTCCGCGTATGTAAGAATCCTCCCACTCAGAGCACTACGCCGTCGGCTTCTCACCCGCCTCCCGCACAGTTTCCCGTACTTCCGTCAGTCCCCGTAGCTACCACAGAGGCGCTGCAAAGGGGTAAAACGCGTCTGGACCCACAGGAGCGTCAGCGTCAAGTCATCCAGCGGCTGTGTATCTACTGTGGTCATTCCGGTCATTTTATTTTCTCATGCCCCCTCTGATCAAAAGACCAGGCGTCGAGAGCGTCGTGGTGAGCCAAACCTCCATTCCCTCATGCTCTCCCTCTCGCATGACCGTTACCGCTTGCATTATAGTTTCTGCTCAGAACACATTACTGCCCTTATAGATTCCGGTGCCGATGACAACTTCATTCATGAAGCAATAATTCACCAGCTCCAGCTGCTGCTGGGTACCCCTCTTCCTTCCAGCCGTCTCTACAACCTTTCCCGACCTGAGAAAAAGGCAATGGAGGGCTCTCTGGCTTCCGGACTACGATCTTCCTCTTCTCCAGTAGGGGCCGGCTTCTTTTTTGTTGAAAAGAAAGACACCAGGCTTCGCCCACGTATCGACGATCGTGGTCTCAATGACATCACCATCAAAAATAAATCGCCGCTTCCCCTCATCGACCCCTCGTTTGAACCCCTCTGTGACGCCCGGATATTCACCAAGTTGGATCAACGGAACGCCTACCACCTCATCCGTATCCAAGAGGGGGATGAATTGAAAACCGCTTTCAACACCCCTCTCGGACACTTCGAATATCAGGTCATGCCGTTTGAATTGACTAATGCCCCTGCTGTCTTCCAGACCTTCATTACGCCGTCCTCCGTGATATGCTGAACCGGTTTGTTTTTGTCTATTTGGATGACATTCTCATTTACATTAACATCACCGTCATGTACGCCAAGTTCTCCAACACCTCCTTGAAAACCATCTGGATGTTAAACCCGAACATTTTGAATTCCACTTCTCCTCCGTGCACTTCCTGGGCTACGTTATCTCTAAAGGACAACTACAACCCGACCCTACCAAGATCCAAGCTGTTGTTAACTGGCCCACTCCCACCACCCGCAAAGAACTGCAACGTTTCCTTGGATTCGCCAATTTCTACCGTCGATTCATCCGTAATTACAGCAAGGTCGCAATTCCCCTCACTAGCCTCACATCCACCAGCTCCCCCTTTCAGTGGACCCCGGCAGCATTCCAAGCATTTAGTCAACTCAAGACCCTGTTCACCAGTGCGCCCATTCTTCGCCACCCCAACCCCTCCCTCCAGTTCGTGGTTGAGGTTAACACCTCGGACACGGGGGCAGGGGCTGTCCTCTCGCAGCGGGACCCCACGATCCAGAAACTTCACACCTGTGCCTTTTTTTCCCGTCGTCTGTCCCCTGCCGAGAGGAACTACGATGTCGGCAACCGAGAGCTACTGGCCATTGTATAGGCCTTGGAAGAGTGGAAGCACTGGTTGGAGGGGACTGAACTACCATTAATCATTTGGACAGACCACAAGAATCTCTCTTACCTCCGTTCCGCCAAACGCCTTAACCCTCGACAAGCTCGCTGGGCACTCTTCTTGAGCAGGTTTAATTTCAGTCTCTCCTTCCACCCTGGCTCCAAAAACAGCAAACCAGATGCCCTGTCTTGACTTTACTTACCCCCCTCCAGCCCTGACGAACCGGAACCCATCCTCCCCTCCTCGTGCTTTGTTGGAGCAGCCACTTGGCAGATAGAACAGGTGGTTCAGGTGACCCAAAAGACTCACCCGGATCCCAAGACCGGGCCTCCACACCGCCTGTTCGTACGCGATTCTGCACGCTCTGACGTTCTTCAGTGGGCTCACAACTCCAAACTCACCTGTCATCCTGCCATCACCCGCACCATTCAGTTCATCCAGCAGCATTTCTGGTGGCCCAGCCTTGTTCAAGACACCCGGGAGTTCGTCCAAGCCTGCTCCGATTATACACCCGAGGGAAGTCTTCACACCTGCCCCCAGCTGGGCTGCTACCTCCTTCTGAAGGTAACTATCATTCTCACTATTGTCGATTGCTTTTCCAAATCCGTCTATTACGTACCCCTCCCAAACTACTATCCGCTTTCAATACTGCTAACCTCCTTGTCCAGCATGTCTTTAGACTCCACGGTATTCCCATCGATATTGTCTCTGACAGAGGTCCTCAGTTCTCATTCCTGGTATGAAGGAATTCTGTAAAGCGGTGGGCGCAGCAGCCAGCTTGTTGTCAGGATATCATCTGCAGACCAACGGCCAGACGGAGCGGGCAAACCAATCCCTTGAATCTGCCCTCTGTTGTGTTGCCGCATGCAACCCCTCCTCCTGGAGCTCATTCCCCCCATGGATTTAGTACGCCCACTACTCCCTCACCAGTTCCGCTACTGGTATGTCCCCATTCATGGCTTGCTATGGTTACCAACCCCCATTATTCAAAGAACAGGCAGTGGCAGTCCCCGCCATCAAGGATAATCTCCGGAGAATCCAGGCAGTGTGGAAAGACGTCCGAGTGGCGTTGACCCGGAAACTCACTCCGCGTTTCATTAGTCCCTTCCCCATTACCAAGATCATCAATCCGACTTCCATCCAATTGAAGCTTCCACAGTCTCTGAAAATTCATCCCACATTCCATGTCTCTTTGCTGAAGCCTGTCTCCACTTTTGCAGGCTATAAATGTTTTAAACTTAGTGTCACACTCGCACCTGCACAGGTTTCCCCAGGTGTTAGTAAATTGCTCCAGTTTGGTTCAATTGTCTCAGTTGGGTTCAATACAGGGAAGACTGCAGACTTGACAACTGGCCAGAAGACCATCAATAATACCCTACATAGGATGGGTAAGCCACAAAACTTCATAGCTAAGTAGGCTGGCTGTTCACGGAGTTCTGTGTCCAAGCATGTTAATGGAAAGTCTAGTGGAAGGACAAAAGATTCACCAGAAAAAGAGATTACCATGGGCTTCGGATTATCAAACAGAGAAGATTCACGAATCTAGCAGAGATCCAGAAAGAGTGGAATGAGGCGGGAGTCACAGCTTCAAAAACCACCACATTCAGACGCATCAGGGAGATGGGCTACAACTGTCGGGTTACTCGAGTCAAGGCACTTCTGAGCCTGAGCCAACGTAGGAAGCGTCTCAACTGGGCCAAGGAGAAGAAGGACTGGACTGTTGGCCAGTGGTCCGAGGTCTTCTTTTCCGATGAAAGTAAAGTGTGCCTTTCAGTCGTGAATCAAGGTCCAAGGGTTTGGAAGAAGACGGGTGAAGAACAGGACCCAAACTGCTTGAGCTCCAGTGTGAAATATCCACAGTCAGTTATGATTTGGGGTGCAATGTCCAGTGCAGGTGTTGGTAAACTCTGCTTTCTTAAATCCATGGTCACTGCAACAGTCTACTAGAATGTTTTAGAGGGCTTCATGATTCCTTCTGCTGAGCATCTGTATGGAGATGCAGATTTCATCTTCCAGCAGGATCTGGCCCATGCCCATACCACCAGAAGCACCAAAACCTGGTTTGATGCCCATGCCATCACAGAAGTAAATGGTTATTTCTTCACAGTATTCTAATTTTTTTAAATTCCTGGTTTTGTGGGTTTTATGCTCTGGAAGCCCAAATTATGTAAAAATAAACAAATAAATACTTAATGTAAATAAATCTATAATGTATGAAAGTTTAACTTTTTGAATGGAATTATGGAAATAAATAAACTTCTCCATGATACAACATTTTTTTGGAAAGGGTCTATACACTTATTTTGGAATTTGTCATCAACAGGCCATGATCAAAATGGAGAAGTGAGAAGCTGTGAGCTAGAAACAGAGCGAGATTTTTCCTTAAAGACTCACTGTTGTTACTCTTTTCCCCCTGACGAGACTGAGGGCCCTCACATAAGTCATTTGGCTCTGAAAGGATGATGTCTAAATCTGACACTTTCCATTGGCTGGGAGGCTTCCTGATGCCACTCTTGTCCTCGTCTGTATGACCACACCCACGACCACAATAACAACCACAAAACACAATCAACAGGACAACCGTCATCACAAGTAATGGCAATGGGACCAGCAGCAACAGTTCCGGGCAATATGATGAGGTTGAAATGACATCACATTACAGCAACAGTGACACACAATAACAATGAGTGATACAGTGAACAGTAACCATGTGCGCGGTAATGCCAAGATTGAAGATGAAAACAACAACAGACAAAAGGGGCAGGAAGAAGGCAACAGACAGAAAAAGGAGACAGAAAAGCAGCCAGTTAGAGAATTGCCAGATATCACAGGAAGAAATCTTGTGCCATGCTGTAAGAAAACCAACAATAATTTACACCAACCTGATAAGGAGCGGATGTGACTGATTTGTGAGGGTTTGGGGGATGTGTCAGGTGACATGTTGTACCCTGCTTCCTGTCCCCCTTCAGCTGGAGCTTGGATGTAGGGGCAGACGGCTGCCACTCGGCCTGAGACGCCACCATTTGGACGAGTAGAGCTCTGAGGAGAAGGCGGGCCTCCTCCATTCATGCGGCTCAACTACAAGATGGAAAGTAGAAAATGAAGCAGGTGAACAAACAGTCTTCGAAAAAGGAAAACTATCAGGCGTAAGTGTACTTCTGCTCTCTTCTTGTGCAGTCGCTCCCTAAGGTCTCCAATGCGTTGATCCATCACTGTCACCTGAGCATTCCTCTTGTTCAGCAGCTCCTTGTTGTGTGCTAACTTGCTACTCTGTTCCAGGTTGTGATGGTTGCGAGCCTGACTCAATGGCATTAGAAATGTTCTACAATGTTTTCAGGAACTTTACATTTTGAAAGGGACAATGTTTTATTACCTGCAGCTCTTGGTAGAGTTTCCTGAGTTCTAAGGCAGCAGGACCAGAGAGTGGAGATGCTTTCATTCCAGTGGGTGCACCCTGGGGTCTGTTGGGTGCCCCCTGCTGTGATGCAACAGAATGTAGCTGAAGGCGTCCTTTCCTTAGATCCTCCAGCTGTTGGGTCAGCTGGTGAAGTAAAAATAGATATAAAATAATTCCTAGGTTGACATGAACTTGAGTTATCAATCCCTCTGAGATACCTGGTCGACTCGGGTCACAGCAGACTGCAGCTCAGCCTGCTTCTCCTGAAACAGGCTGCTAACATGGTCAATCTCTGCAGCTGGACACAGAAAACATGATCAATTGATGGTTGGTTATTATGTGCATGATAATAGGATGTGAAATTTAAAAAAAAATACATAGTCATCCAATAGTATTGGATCAACTCTGGTAGAGTATAAATTATTGTATGTTCAGGCGTACAGAGGTTCCCATTGATCAGTTTACTGTAGTCCACCTGTCCTCTCATGGCTCGAATCTTCTTCAGCTTTGCCTCCTGAGTCTCCACTCGTTCCTTCAGCCGCTGCAACTTCTCAAATTCAGACTGAACAAGGAAAAGAAAAAATAGGACCTACTGTAAATATAAGAGTGTATTAAACATTTTGGGTTGTTTGTGTATACCGCTCTCTGCTGACTTGCAATTTTTCGAAAATAACATAACATTGTTTGCTGCAAAACGATCACTGATGAGCAGGTTTTTTTTTCCTTTTGTCTTTGGGGCAATAATTATTATGTGCCACAACTTAGACGTGGTATGAGCTGGCCTAAGTTTAGATGGACTTTCTGTGCACCAAACTCTCACCACCACCAAGCGCACCTTCAAGGGCACACCCTCGCTACGCCAACACCACCCAGCTTAGCACAGACGGGTCTGCCAACACACAGCAAATATTATTAGGCTTGCATGAAATTCAAGATGCACCACTGAAAATAGAGCCTTCAGTCACTCGTGATGTTACGGGTTGTGCCGAGTCTTCGAGGTGTATGTCGAGTAATGGAGGGGGCGTGTCCGCAAAGCGTGTATCGAGGCTTGCTTCATGTAGGGGAGGGGCCGGAAGTGGTGACGTCTGAAGCCTCCCTGCCTGGCTGAACCACGTGATCGATTCGGAAAGCGTTTCAGTTTGCCACGAGATTTGACAGCAACATAAACCGCTGATGCATGCCCCATTCAAAATGTGTGTATGTTTTTTTATTATTATAGTTGCGGTCAGCTCAGAGTTTGGATAAAGATTGTGTAGTTTCTATAGGCTACTAGAGTTTGGAGAGTGTTCAGAGCATAGTTTGGATATAGCTTGGTTAGTACGTCACTCCTCGGAATTCTTGGAATTCTTGCCCGCTAACCCAGCGCCCTGGTCGGATAGCCCAGCCCTTGGTGCACTCGACTCCCACACTGGGGGATGGCGGTCGCCTGTGTTCGAACCACAACCAGCACTGCGCTGCATAAGAAACTGTAATTGAGGATGATCACTTACATTTGTTTCTTAAAAACAGAATTTTCCACCATTTCTTCTTTTATGCAAAGGGAAGCTATTTTTGTCTTCCAAGAAAGTAAGGTACAATAAAAACTTACTGAAAGGAAGAATTCCTGTACGCCAGTTTATATAATTTTCCTCTCGAATGAATAACTAAAAACAAAAAGCAAAAATGATGCTAAACTGTTGTTTCTAAATAAGCACTTTCAAAATCCTCTGCACTCTTAAGCCCATGCCATTTTCCCAAAGTGACAGAAAAATATTATACAACCTGCCATACCAGTGATGGGGAACATTTTAAGCACACAGAATACGTTCAAAAATAATATATTTTACACTTTATGTTGGTAAATTACTTCGTCAAACATTGTTTTGGAATACATAGTCATTCACAAGAGCCAAAAAGACGCAAAAATGCAGCGCAGTGCAAATTGTATGTGGTAAAGATACAGCTGCCTGTGATTATGCACATGGCCAGCAGGTAGTTTTGTGTGCAATGAAGCATCAAGAAATGGACCATTACTCGAACCAATGGCTGAAGTGTTACGATGCTTCATGAAGTTACATCTCGCCATCACTATCAGTCACCAAATTGTCACATGCGCCAGGCGAATGCCAAAGGACACACCCTTGCTGGGCCAACACCCCCTAGCTTGGCGTTGACTGGTCTGCCTAATATATCAGCAACCCTTGCGCTGGCACAAAAATCAAGATGTGCACCATTTGTGCTCTGGTGCATGTTGCTAAATCTACGAATATAGTGCCCTATGTGTTATACTCGACAACACTTACGTATTTTTGTTTACAATTTGCATGCAAAATTGCCATATGGTTCCCACCTGTGTCTGTCCTTGATTGGATCTGCCTCCTTGGTGAAGATACCTCAGCCTTTGCTCCTAAAACACAGAGGAGATTATATCCATCCATCCATCCATCCATTATCTGAGCCGCTTATTCTCACAAGGGTCGCGGGAGTGCTGGAGCCTATTCCAGCTATCATCGGGCAGGAGACGGGGTACACACTGAACTGATTGCCAGCCAATCGCAGGGCACATTTAAACAAACAACCATTCACACCTACGGGCAACTTAGAGTCTTCAATTAACCGACCATGCATGTTTTTGGGATGTGGTAGGAAACCGGAGTGCCTGGAGAAAACCCACGCAGGCACGGGGAGAACATCCAAACTCCACACAGGCGGGGCCGGGGATGGAACCCCGGTCCTCAGAACTGTGAGGCAGACGCCCTAACAAGTCTTCCACCGTGTGGAGATTATATTTCAGTTTAAAATGCATACTCAGTATGACCCCTGTGTCATGGTCTGTGTTTTAGTATAGATTACATTTAGTTTTGTTTCATGTTTTCCTGTGTCCCATGTTCATGTCGTGTGTGCTGATTTGGTTATTATGTCCAAATCTTCTCGTCAACCCTCTCCCTTATGTCGACCAGTCAGCGTCAACCAATCAGCTCCCTCCAGCCACTCGTGTCTTGTTCCTTGTTGTCTCGTCAATTAGTTTGTATCTAGTTATCTGGTTTCTTTCAGTTCTTGTTGGTTCATTGTCAAATGTCGTTTGTCGAATGTCATCTGTTGTGTCGTCTGTAGCTGAAAGCCATCCATCCATTTTCTGTACCGCATATCCTCACAAGAGTCGCGGGCGTGCTGGAGCCTATCCCAGCTATCTTCGGGAGAGAGGCGGGGTACACCCCGAACCGGTCGCCAGCCAATCTTAGGGTATATATAAAAAAACAAATATTCGCACTCACATTAACACCTACGGGCAATTTACAGTCTTCAATTAACCTACCATGCATGTTTTTGGGAAATGGGAGGAAACCGGAGTGCCTGGAGAAAACCCACGCAGGCACAGGGAGAACATGCAAACTCCACAAAGGCGAGGCCGGGATTTGAACCCAGTCCTCAGAACTGTGAGGCAGATGTGCTAACCAGTCGTACACCGTTCCGCCGAGCTGAAACCCAAGTCATGTTTTTTTGTTTTGATGACTATATTCCGTCACCTTATCGTGGTGGAGGGGTTTGTGTGTCCCAATGATCCTAGGAGCTAAGTTGTCTGGGCCTTTATGCCCCTGGCAGTGTCACCCATGACAAACAGGTCCGAGATGAGGGACCAGACAAAGCACGGCTCCAAAAACCCCTATGACGAGTACAATAAATTGATTCAGGTTTCCCTTGCCCGGACGCGGGTCACCGGGGCCCCCCTCTGGAGCCAGGCCCGGAAGTGGGGCTCGAAGGCGACCGCCTGGTGGCCGAGCCTGCACCCATGGGGCCCGGCCGGGCACAGCCCGAAAGGGTAACGTGGGTCCCCCTTCCCATGGGCTCACCACCTGTGGGAGGGGCCATAGGGGTCGGGTGCAGTGCGAGCTGGGCGGTGGCCGAAGGCGGGGACCTTGGAGATCCGATCCCCGGCTACAGAAGCTGGCTCTAGGGACGTGGAATGTCACCTCTCTGGTGGTGAAGGAGCCCGAGCTGGTGTGTGAGGTCGAGAAGTTCCGACTAGATATAGTCGGACTCGCCTCCACACACAGCTTGGGTTCTGGTACCAGTCCTCTTGAGAGGGGTTGGACTCTCTTCCACTCTGGAGTTGCCCATGGTGAGCGGCGCCGAGCAGGTGTGGGTATACTTATTGCTCCCCGGCTCGGCGCCTGTACGTTGGAGTACACCCCGGTGGACGAGAGGTGTAATGCTCAATGCTCACGTGGGCAATGACACTGAGACCTTGAAGGGCGTGATTGGGAGGAACGGCCCCCCCGATCAGAACCCGAGCGGTGTTCTGTTATTGGACTTCTGTGCTCATCACGGATTGTCCATAATGAACACAATGTTCAAGCATAAGGGTGTCCACACGTGCACTTGGCACCAGGACACCCTAGGTCGCAGTTCGATGATCGACTGGCAGAGCTGTCAACTGATCATCACCTGGTGGTGAGTTGGCTCAGATGGTGGGGGAAGATGCCGGTCCGACGTGGCAGGCCCAAACGTATTGTGAGGGTCTGCTGGGAACGTCTGGCGGAATCCCCTGTCAGAAGGAGTTTCAACTCCCACCTCCAACAGAACTTTGCTCATGTTCCGGGGGAGGCGGGGGACATCGAGTCCGAGTGGACAATGTTCCGCACCTCCATTGCTGAGGCGGCCGACCGGAGCTGTGGCCGTAAGGTGGTTGGTGCCTGTCGTGGCGGCAATCCCCGAACCCGTTGGTGGACACCAACGGTGAGGAATGCCGTCAAGCTGAAGAAGGAGTCCTATCGGGCCTTTTTGGCATGTGGGACTCCTGAGGCAGCTGATGGTACCGGCTGGCCAAGCGGAATGCAGCTTTGGTGGTTGCTGAAGCAAAAATTCGGGCATGGGAGGAGTTTGGTGAGGCAGTGGAGAAAGACTTCCGGACGGCTTCGAGGAAATTCTGGTCCACCATCCGGCGTCTTAGGAGGGGTGCAGTGCACCATCAACACTGTGTATAGTGGGGATGGGGCGGTGATGACCTCGACTCGGGACGTTGTGAGCCGGTGGGGAGAATAGTTTGAAGACCTCCTCAATTCCACCGACACGCCTTCCCATGAGGGAGAAGAGTCTGGGTTCTCTGAGGCGGGGTCTCCTATCTCTGGGGTTGAGGTCACTGAGGTGGTTAAAAAGCTCCTCGGTGGCAAGGCCCCCGGGGGTGGATGAGATTCGCCCGGAGTTCCTCAAGGCTCTGGATGTTGTAGGGCTGTCCTGGTTGACACGCCTCTGCAACATCGCGTGGACATCGGGGACAGTGCCTCTGGATTGGCAGACTGGGGTGGTGGTCCCCCTTTTTAAGAAGGGGGACCGGAGGGTGTGTTCCAACTACAGGGGGATCACACTCCTCAGCCTCCCTGGTAAGGTCTATTCAGGGGTGCTGGAGAGGAGGATCCGTCGGGAAGTTGAATCTCAGATTCAGGAGGAGCAGTGTGGTTTTCGTCCTGGCCGTGGAACAGTGGACCAGCTCTACACCCTTGGCAGGGTCCTCGAGGGTGCATGGGAGTTCGCCCAACCAGTCTACATGTGTTTTGTGGACTTGGGAGAAGGCGTTCGACCGTGTCCCTCGGGGGGTCCTGAGGGGGGTGCTTTGGGAGTATGGGGTAACGAACCGCCTGATACGGGCTGTTCGGTCCCTGTACGACCGGAGTCAGAGTTTGGTCCGCATATCTGGCAGTAAGTCGGACTCGTTTCCGGTGAGGGTTGGAAGGCTGCCCTTTGTCACCGATTCTGTTCATAACTTTTATGGACAGAATTTGTAGGCGCACCCGAGGCGTAGAGGGGGTCCGGTTTGGTGGCCTCAGTTTTGCATCTCTGCTTTTTGCAGATAATGTGGTTCTGTAGGCTTCATCAAGCCGTGACCACCAACTCTCACTGGAGCAGTTCGCAGCCGACTGTGAAGCGGCTGGGAATAGAATCAGCACCTCCAAATCTGAGACCATGGTCCTCAGTCGGAAAAGGGTGGCGTGCCCTTCTCCAGGTCGGGGATAAGATCCTGCCCCAAGTGGAGGACTTCAAGTATCTTGGGGTCTTGTTCACGAGTGAGGGAAGAACGGAACGGGAGATCGACAGGCGAATCGGTGCAGCGTCTGCAGTGATGCGGACTTTGTATCGATCCGTTGTGGTAAAGAAGGAGCTAAGCGAAAAGGCAAAGCTCTCGATTTACTGGTCGATCTACGGGAGGAGACCCCGTGGACGACCCAGGACACGCTGGCCTGGGAACGCCTAGGGATCCCCCCGGAAGAGATGGATGAAGTGGCTGGGAAGAGGGAAGTCTGGGCATCCCTGCTTAAGCTACTGCCCCCGCGACCCGACCTCGGATAAGCGGTAGAAAATGGATGGATGGATGCTATAGGTTGTTTGTTACAGTGTAGTAGTTAGGATCATTTACGCACTTGTATCTGCAGTTTGAAGGGCAACATGTAAATTGTGCAACGCACACGATTTTTATGAGGCTGTTTATGTCTTTACTGTTATTCACTTTTGTCTTTCAGTTGGGCACCTCCATTTGCTCTATCAATGAGGCTCGCCTTTCCTATGAATGCCTAACATTTTAAAATATCAATATCTTTTTGAAAATTGGACTTTAATGTTTCAACATGGGAGACATTTACACATAACAAATTGCTAAATTGGATTTTTTTTCAGTTTTCTTCTTTAGGTAATATTTAGCGGCACGGTGGACGACTGGTTAGCACATCTGCCTCACAGTTCTGAGGACAGGGTTCAAATCAAGCCTCACCTGTTTGGAGTTTGTATGTTCTCCCCGTGCCTTTGTGGGTTTTCTCCGGGTACTCCGGTTTACTCCCATATCCCCAAAAATGTATGGTAGGTTAATTGAACTCTAAATTGCCCATAGGTGACTAAGTGTGAATGGTTGTTTGTTTGTATGTGCCCTGTGATTGGCTGGTGATCACTTCAGGGTGTACCCTGCCTCTCTCCCTAAGATAGCTGGGATAGCCTCCAGCACGCTTTTTAGACTATACCAATTAAGCTGATGACAGTTATTTTCTGCTGATGACTATTTTTAGATGATTTTTGTTTAAAAAAATAAATCCAATGTGTTAAAAGGGTGGAACGGTGGACAGCTGGTTGGAGCGTCTGCCTCACGGTTCTGAGGACCGGGGTTCGATCCCCGGCCCCGCCTGTGTGGAGTTTGCATGTTCTCCCCATGCCTGCGTGGGTTTTCTCTGGGCACTCCGGTTTCCTTCCACATCCCAAAAACATGTATGGTGGGTTGATTGAAGACTAGATTGCCCGCAGGTGTGAATGTGAGTGCGAATGGTTGTTTGTTTATATGTGCCCTGCGATTGGCTGGCAACCAGTTCAGGGTGTACCCCGCCTCCTGCCCGATGATAGGTGGGATAGGCTCCAGCGCTCCCGTGACCCTTGTGAGGATAAGCGGCTCAGATAATGGATGGATGGATGTGTTAAAGATATTTTAGTCTTTGTTGTCACGTCGTACAGATTCATTTACACTCCCTTGAAGATGTGTTGTTTCACCTGATAAATGGCTCACAGAGTTTAGAATTGGGTGTTTCAATTTCCATCTGACTAGTTTAGATAACTGGCAACTGAAAATGTGTGTGAAAATAAAAGGTACTTGCAAGAGGCAGTGTATGACAGTCAATCACGAGGGCAAGATCCATCCATCCATTTTCTGAGTCACTTCTCCTCACTAGGGTCACGGGCGCGCTGGAGCCTATCCCAGCTATCATCGGGCAGGAGGCGGGGTACACCCTGAACTGGTTGCCAGCCAATCGCAGACGAGGGCAAGATCTTTTTCAAATTGTTTCAGTGTTTTAGGTTTAGAGTTTCTCTGGCCCGTATGGCGTACTGCCCTCAACTCCTTCAAACACCTTTCAGCTGAATAAGAAAGCTCAAAATGGTTTTCTAATGTAACGGGAAGATTCCCACAGACAAACAGAAAACAAAACGCCTTCCCAGAATGGTTGCTATCAAGGCTGTAAAGGTAGGCCTATATTCTCTTGTTTTTTTAGCATATCTTCGGACTGCATGGTAGACGATTGGTTAGCACATCTGCCTCACAGTTCTGAGGACACGGGTTCAAATCTGGCCTCACCTATGTGGAGTTCGTATGTTTTCTTCGGGTACTCCAGTTTCCACCCACATTCCAAAAACATGTATGGTAGGTTAATTCAAGACTTTAAATTGCCTATAGGTGTGAATGTGAGTGTGAATGATTGTTTGTTTTCTCAGAGTACCTCCCGGATGACCGAGCTTCTCACCCTATCTCTAAGGAAGAGCCCGGACAACCTGCGGAGGAAACTCATTTCAACTGCTTGTTGCCATGATCTTATTCTTTCCACCATACATGAGGGTGGGAACATTTACCTTGTAAATCGAGAGCTTTGCCTTGTGTCTCAGCCCCTTCCTTTACCACAACAGACCGATACAGAGAGCCTCTTCTTGCTTCTGAACTTTCCAATACTATCTGAGCAAGATGACCCGGAAGTACATGAAGTTTCCAGCAGACCCTCACAATATGTTCAGGTCTGCCAGGTCCTACCAGCATCATCCTCCACATCCGAGCCAACAAAACACCATGTAGTGATCTGTTAATAGCACCGCCTCTCTCTTCACCCAAGACGTGTCCTGGTGCCAACTGCACGTATGAAAACCTTATGTTTGGATACGTTGTTCGTTGCGGACAATCCGTTAGGAGCACAGAAGTCCAATAACAGACCATTGCTAGGGTTCAGGGGGCCGTTCTGCCCAATCACACCCTTCCAGGTCTCCCTGTCATTGCCCACGTGATCATGGAAATCCCCCAGCAGAACAAAGCAACTCCAGATTGAAAGAGTGTACAGTTTCTCTCAAGAGGACTGGTACCAGAGCATATGCGGTGTATCGAGGCAAGCCTGACTATATCTAGTTGGAACTTCTCAACCTCGGACGCCCACTCAGTGCCGGCCCGCCAACCATGTGTTCGCCATCGAGCCCCACCACCAAGCCTGGCTCCAGAAGGAGACCGCGTCCGGGCAGGAGAAAGCAAGGTCCATTAATTCTATTCGTCATCGGGGGTTTCTGAGCCCTTCTTTGTCTGGTCCCTCATCTCAAAATTGTTTTCCCTCGGTGTCCCTGCTAGCGGCATAAAGCCCCAGATAACTTAGTTCCTAGGATCACTGGGACACATAAATCCCTCCACTACAATAAGGTGACAACTCAAAGAGGAGTAATTTATTATTAATATTAATTCTATCTTGATTGAGTTAGTTAATATGCCTGGAATGATGTACTTGTTAACACTAATATGAAAGAAGAGGTGATAATTACAGAGAGGCCTGTCATGCCTGACAATGACAGTGACACTTCACAGCTCACTGGATCATGTAGGGCACCACCTGTGTTCTTGCTTGCGTGTGCGTGTGTGTGTGTGTGTGTGTGTGTGTGTGTGTGTGAGAATGAGTGTGTATGTGTCCAGACTCCAGAGCAAGAGGGCAATGGAATGCTGACAAACACCCCCTCCTCCCTCCGCCTGATCCCCCATTGTGTAACGGTAACTTCCTTTGGTACTGTACAAGTACGATGTTGTGTCTCCCACTTAGTGGGAATTGGTACCATACTGATTCAAATGTGAAAGGTACCCATCCCTACATCCACCACACATGTCAGAGGAGCTCACTTGTCTGTCTCCTTGCATGTGGCCCAGTCATCCATTCATTCATCTTCCGTACCGCTTATCCCCACTAGGGTCGCGGGCATGCTCGAGCCTCCGGGCGAGAGGCAAGATACACCCTGAACTGGTCACCAGCCAATCATAGGGCACATAAACAACCAGGGGCACTCCCATTCACACCGACAGGCAATTTCGAGTCTTCAGTTAACCTACCATGCATGTTTTTGGGATGTGGGAGGGAACCGGAGTACCCGGAGAAAACCCACGCAGGCACGGGGAGAACATGCAAACTCCATGCAGGCAAGGTCAGATTTGAACTCAGGTCCTCAAAACTGTGAGACAGATGTGCTAACCAGTTTTCCACCATTCTGCCTGCCCCAGTCATATTAAACAAATTTGTGTCAGATCACCTGCTCCAAAAACTTAGATGTGGTCGCAGTAGGCGTAAGTTCAGACGGACACTCTGACACCAAAATCTCACTCCGCCAAGGGCATCTCCAAGGGCACACCCTCTCTGCACCTTATCCTACTCATATGCTGGAGGGGGACACAGCACTGATTTGCCATTTAGATACAAACAGATTATCCCCAATGTCACATATGAAAATAAATTGGCCAAACCAAAATAGAGTTGTTCAACAGTATATCACTGGAATCAATTCATAAAAAACAGGCTTGAAATGTTGTATATTTGCTCATTCCTTCCCTTGGGGGCTCATACACTTCCTTCCTTTCTGGAGTAGAATGCTCTTTGACTATCCCAGCAGCTGTGGCTTCCCGATGACTTCATTTCCTTCCTATAGTGTTCCTATCTCACTCCATGTATGACGCTACCCAAAAAAAATCTGCAAGTAACTCAAATACTGTTTTTCATTTTTGACAGTCCTTAGATACCCACCCGGATCACATCATCATAAAAGATATATGAGCCATGATCTCTACACCTCACACACATACATATTTCTCAGTGGCCTGACTGTAATTGCTGGAGTGCCAAGGTCAACCCTTTTTGGACGGACTCTAGATGTAGACAACCTTACACTAAGTGACAGGCAATCCATCTAGAGAATAATTGTGTGTGTTTGTGTGTGTGTGTGTGTGTGTGCGTGCGTGCGTGTGCTCGTGCATTTGTGAAATAGTTACCTTGGCAACCAACATCTGTTGTTGAGCGTCTATTTGTTGTTGTTGTCTTGTAGCCATTTCCTGGAGCTCAGAGAGGGTTAGCTCCACACGGGGAACCTACACAATAGGGAAAGTAAAATGAGATGATGTACTGCGCCTTTACATGATAGCTTCCAAATGTTGCATGAATTAATTCTAGAGAAAATACCTATACAATAGCAAAAACATGATTTCTCTTGTGTTTCTATTATCATCGGTCCATCTATTATAGACTGTCACAGTCAAGATGGATGAGATTGTTCCTGACAAGATGAAACCATAACAGTGACACAAGATAAATGCTGGCCTAGAGTGCACAGCTGCTCATGTCTCACTTCACATTTTAGGGTCATACCGCTTCTTCAGCTTGCTACAAAAATGTTATTATATTACCAGCTGGTGGCCTTGGCAGGGTGGCACAGTTATAGTATTAGTTCAGAGAAAATGGCCTGGTTTCAATTTGGCTTCAGTTTTGTGTCACTGTCACTGACTTCATCACATCTGCAATGCAATCTGATCATATGCCTGCATTTTAACATAGGGAGGCAGTAGTTCTTTTGGAAGGGCTTATGCTTTGGAGCCAAAGGGTCATTGTTTGAGTCCCAGGCAACTAGTTGTTGGAGAGATGCTAGTCTGCTTCCTGACTATTGTAAAAGTTCCTCTGAGCAAGGCACCAACCCCCATGCTGAAGAGGTCCAGCACTGTATCTCTCCTTGCGTGTCTGCATCTGTGTGATCTGGTTCTCTGTCTGTGTGATGTGCAACACAAATATACAGTAGAGTGTGAGAATTGAATCTCCCTTGAGACAGTATAATGAGTATAATATATAAATAAAAACAAAAATGTCAGTAGCATTTCATTTAATCATTTGCATCCTGAGATCCCGTATTTGGTAAGATGTAAATATCACAGAAAGTATGGAGAGAGAAATGATACAAGATAACAAGGAAGGAAGGTCCCAGCCCAGCCACATCCTGCTATTGTTTACTGTATGGTCACTCACAAACACACAAACAACATGCAGGCGCTCACACTAGGGGCTGGGCGATTATATGATTGAGATTGGAGATAGTGATAAATTACCCTTCGATCTCAGTGATCAGCTGTGTGCGTAATTCCTCTAACATGGCGGGAATGTGCGTGAAATCAACAGGCAATAAGCGCCGTCCTTTTCCTGCTCCCCTTGCGGTTACCAGTTGTGGGAGTAAACAGAAACCGCGCTTCCTGGGCTGACCCGCCTCGCAGCGAAATCGAAACTCCCGTCCGACTCAGCTGTCGTCACACTGAGCACGGCGCATTGTCGGCGGCCAATCTTCGCCCCAACTCCAGCCCGGCTACCTTCATTGCCGCTGTGGCCGACCGCTCCGCGAGTTTCCAATGACGGTGGTGTGGCGGTGTCTCCAAAGCGACGCGGAACAATGCTATTAACTAGCCGATGTGCAAGGTATGTCAGCGCCCTCAAAAACGGGCAACAGTGTTTATTCATTTGAAGAAATACCACCCAAGTGATTATGTGGAAAGCATAAAAATGAGAGCACAGTGAGCCCAGCCTGTCACTTACTGTTGCCGGCACATGTAGTATTAGCAGTTAGCCATTGCTAGTTAGTAAGGCCACCAGACCAAAGCAACAATCGTGTCATGATTATTCAGGTGGCTTGCAAAATGGCAAAACCAGTTAATCTGTATTGTTATTAAATATGTTGCACATTTGAAAGTAGCAATAATGTTAACTGGGTATGTAGCATCATAACTGCAGAATGATAATGTTTACAATCCAAGGTGTCTTCATTTTCCCTGAGGGGGCAGTTTGTTTATTTTGTATCTTGTACCTCCAAAAATACTCAGGAGTTCAAACTAGTGCACTGTTGTGTTATATTTTACTACATTCGTTGTACTGCTGAGTGAAGTGCTCTTATATTTTTTCTATATTTATTTTATTTGCCTTATTTGCTAAGTATCCTAATATCATGTTGGGGTTACTGTTTTAAATATTGACTACGAGGAGTGCTGCTAACAAAAGGCGTTAATAAAATGTTGAACTACTCTCTAACTTCTTTAGTTTTCAGTACAGATGTTTTGGAACTGGCGATTTAAAAAAAGTGTAAAACCAATCGTTATAATATTCGAGATCAGACGATATATGAAAAAATTCATCATGATCATTTGTTTGGCCAGATCGCCCAGCCCTCGCTCACACTCAGACAAAGACACAAACGCATCCATGCATGGACGTACGCACACACAATACAACTTAACCTGGGCAAGGAAGTTGTCCATTAAATGAACTTTTAAATGCCCATGATATAAGGTATGGCACTTAACTTGCGTTGTAGGGTAGTCTTACCTAGAAATTCATGTTGTGAAGATAATGCCACAGTCATATTATCTTACGTTGACTGTGGTATGGTGGTGACCTTTTGGGTTATAGATGTCACAATTTAATCTTAATTTGAAATATGAAATACCATAAACAAACGAAAAGAAAAAAAGGAAATTAATTGAAAATTTCATCCGCAATCATGAATGCATTTGTAGTTGAATATATTTTCTATATGCACCTCATATCTTCGACTAAGTCCCATCAAAATAAGACTGCGATAACCAATTCATGCTAATGCAATGATGGCCAGTGGTTACAATGAAATGCAGAAAGAGTTTGCAGTTTCAATAAGTAGACCTCTAAATTATGCCGGTTAGGACTTCTTGGGGCCCTGTGCAGTGCCTAACATTTGTGGAGGCAATTTCTTAAGTGAATAGCATCTGAGCGCTGCAAAGTGCAGGTGGTGTTGCCATCTAGCCATTAGAAGATTGCTGGTTTGACGTAGCCCCAAACAAGACAGTGAACTCCCACTTGCTCCCGATGCTGAGTCATTAGTTGTGAATGAACAATTTTCAGCATCCACCATCATCATTGTGTGAATGACGCATCCTTGCAAAAATAAGTTGAGTGTCTTAAAGAATTTAAAACGTCAACAATAGAGGTTGGGAAAACCTAACGTCTGTTTCAATACCTAATAGTGAAATGTAAACTATTAATTTTTGTAAAGCACTTTGTGTTGCATTTTAATGCATGAAAAGTGCAACATAAATAAAATTTTATTTGATTTTAATTGTCATGAGTTGGCACAGTTTTCTCCGGGCATTCCGGTTTCCTCCCACATCCCAAAAACATGCGTGGTAGGTTGATTGAGGACTCTAAATTGCCCGTAGGTGTGTGCAATTGGCTGGCGACCGGTTCAGGGTGTACCCCGCCTCCTGCCCGAAGAGCCAGCCCGCGACAATAGTGAGGATAAACGGTAAAGAAAATGGATGGACGGATGGATGAATTGTCATGAGCGGTGATGGAAGACCAATCGTCGAAAGACAGTAGCTCAGGTTGGACCAATTATGAGCACTTTTTAATTTATTTATTAAAACTGTACATGACAGCAGCAAAACAATTTGAAGCCACATCTTGAAGCATTATCTAAAGTCGAGGAAACAAATTCCAGTTTCCCACATCTTATCTGATTGTTTTAAATGTGAGAAACCACACACGACAACAAATAACTTTCGTTATTAACTTTGTGTTATTACTGCGCTTATCGTGTGTGGTGTACTTGAGATGACCAACACAGCACACTACCCACTAGGGCTTAAATTCACCCTCTAAATCCCGATTCGTTCTTCATGTTGACAGTAACGAATGACTTCCGAATCAGAATTGAATCATGACTCCTTGTACTACGGTATTCCGAAATGAAGAGATATCAAAGCCCAACGGATGAAAAATCCACTTTGATTATTTGAAAACTATCTATAAACCTCACTAACATTCAGTTTTGCATCCATATAATATTGGTAAAACTACTTAAATTTGGTTTATTTCTCAACCGGAAAACAACGTTTGCCTAGTTTGGCTTTTCACTGCAAGATGGCGATGCCGATCGTCCATTGGCCCAATTCACAGCAATCTGAAACAACAACACATACGTTGACCAAATAAGAATATTCTTGATGACAGATTTTGCATACTGTTTTGGACTTGTCAATTTCATTAGTTTCTCCTTTACGATGATAAACAAAATGTTTCCATACATGGGACGATGCTTTCCCCCCAAAATCTACCAAAATTTGCTTTGAGGCAGAAGCAGACACCATGATCAACTGCAAGAACGAACAACCACAGATATGAAGAGAAGACTAAATACGCGAGCGCGCTGTAGCAGCCCAGATGACCAACTTGCCTACGTGGCAGCCATGTTGGCAGGGACGACGTTCCCCTCAAAGATCATGCTTCGATATTGAAATTAAGTCATAACTTGCTCATTTGCAGACATGCAAACACCAACGGCATGAAAAAGGTGACCAAAAAAACAACTACATTGTAGGAGGGTCTGGGGGGGAGAATTTATTTGATTTTAACATAATTTGAATTTATTTGATTTTAACATAAATTAAGAAATCTGGAAGACTCTGAAGAGTACAATAAGGCAAAATTAACACATTTTCTTCACGCAGAAAAACATGTATTTACACCGCTCAAGTACTCACTAGCGTTTAAATTGGATTGGCGCAAACAGCGGCCAATGCGTAAGTCGAAGTCGTCGTCTCGTGGACGAAATAGTTGATAAATAAATAATAATTGATAAATAAAAGTAGCGAGCAATATTTAGATTGTTGTAACGGAGTAAACATACCGTTACTTCTTAACAGCAGAAGAGGCGGAAGTGTCTGGTCCCGTCAACAACCTATCCAAAGCAGGTCCTGAGCTTACTCGGCGGAACTGCATATTAGTCCGCCGCGGATTAATATTCAGAAATCACATCTGCGTGTGGATGGTGGATGTGTGGAATGGATCTTGCTGCCAGCATTTAAGGAGTACGAAACAGCCTATGACGACAGCGACGGCGACACCCTACACACACACACACCCCCAGGGGGCCTAGTTTGAGTTCAAAACGGCGAATTTCGCCGAAAGGCGACTGATTTGCATGTATGCATTTCTCAACAGATTTTCATGAGGTTTACTTTTTTGTCAATGCCAAAGCTCGTGCTATCAATACAAATGATTTTAAAGAAGCTCCCAAAATATTTTTACCTGCGATAGCTTCCCAGATCAGGGAGGGTTGTGATTGTATGATACCGTATGCAGCATAATGTGCCGGCATCTTGTTCTTACGGTTTACTTGCCCTTCACACATATGGAACGCACTGACTGACTTTGCCCCCTACTAGCCTAGCGTCGCCATCGGAACGCAGCTCAAAAGGGGCCTGTCGTGTCTACCTATGTTCACATCTATGACTACAACTGCAAAACAGACCGGTTCCTGCTAAGAATGCGAAGAAACTACTGTAAGTCAAAATGACGTCAACCTTAAACATGATGATCTAGGTAGAGTTTGTGGGTGTGTGTGTGCCAAAAATCTAAAATAAAGTATGCTTGATATTCTAAGATTCATTGTGATTCCAATCCTAAAATTCAGATTCGACGATCGCTCTTTCAGGCACAACAAAATCCCAGTTCAAATCACCACCGATACGTGCATAGCCCTATTATGCACATAACGATCTCCCCACCGAGAATTGTGATCCCCTCTCCCAAACCAGATGTATGTCATAGTACCAAGACTGACCTGTGAGAAGCAACATGGTGGTGCAGGGAATCTAGACTGCCAGAAGATAAAAAGAAGAAATAACAGCGGTGGAAGAAGAAATTGTAGAAGTTCAGTTAACTGTTAGCTTACCTAAATAAGGCTTTGTTTCATACAGCAATTTGAAAATGTTTTAGGTTACCATTATTGTTGCTATAGTAGTGTATGTGTGTGCCATCACCAAACCCCCCTCTTTCCACCAAATCACCCCCATCCTCCAGGAACTTCGCTGACAAACAGAGGATTCAATTCAAACTCCTTCTCTATATCTTCAAGGCCATTCACAACAACGGGCCGCCATATTTGTACAACCTCCCCCACAGTCCGCACCATGGGGAGTAGAGCTTTCAGACGCTCTTGTCCTGAGGTCTGGAACTCTCTACCGCTTGACCTCGATTCGGACTCTTTAATTGCCTTCAAATCTAAACTTAAACATACCTGTTCAGTATCGCATACTCACTTTAACCACATTGCCCTGTATTTTCATTTATTTGTCTTATTCTCTTGTTAATTCTGTTTTTAATATATGATTGATTTACAGTGTCCTTGGGGGGCCTCAAAAGGCACTTACAAATAAAATGTATTATAATTATTATTCATTGATTCATTTTCCGTACCACTCATCCTCATTAAGGTCGCGGGCGTGATGGAGCCTATCCCAGCTAACTGGGCGAGAGGCGGGGTACACCCTGAACTGGTCGCCAGCCAATTGCAGGGCACATACAGTATAAACAAACAACCATTTGCACTCACATTCACACCTACGGGCAATTTAGAGTCTTCAGTTAACCTACCATGCATGTTTTGGGGATGTGGGAGGAAACCAGAGTATCCGGAGAAAACCCATGCAGGCATGGGGAGAACATGCAAACTCCACATAGGCGAGGGTGGATTCGAACCTGGCTTCTCAGAACTGTGAGGCAGATGTGCTATCCAGGCGTCCGGCATGCAGCCCTGAGGGCTGCTAAAAAAAACAAACCACCATTTATTATCATTGTTATAATTAAGATGTGAAAAGGATAATTAAAATAATAATGCTAGTGGTGATCTATACTTTTTCATAGCACCGGCAGAGAACACTTTGATCTGTGGAAATACTGTTCTGCATCTTGTTAGTTTCCATTTTGTGGGCACACCATTGTCCCCATGACCATGTTCTTGATAATTATATTTGAAGAAAATATGATAAATTATTGTGATTGCGTGCTGATGGATTAACTTGTCAGGCTAGGTTCATTGGTTTGTCCATCACGCAATAGTTCTGTGCTGCATACTTAACCCTGCTTTTCTCACATGTTCAGATGTTGTAACACTGGTGTCAAACTGGTGGCCTGGGGGCCAGATCCGGCCCGCAAAAGCAAATCATGTGTGTCGACTTCATGCTTCTTGTGAAAATACCAAAATTGGTGTCTTGTATAATGTTGAGATATTGAAAGCAGTTTATGTTACCAATCACCTTTTGGAAATAAATGAAATAATAGTTGAACGTTTTTTATTGGCTTCTGATTTTAAAACTAGTTATCCATCAATTTGTTGTGTATATGTCATTATATGAGACAATATTTTATATGGGTTCACAGTCACAACGGCCGTCCGAGGGAAGCCATAACTACAATGTGGCCCGCGACAAAAATTAGTTTGACACCCCTGTAAGATGAGTAGTTCCACTCCACTTCCTCTGTCACTTCTCACTTGTCATAGTTGGAAAATAAATAATTGAAGTATATAGTACAGTATATAGTACAGTAAACCCTCGTTTATCATGGGGGTTACGTTCCCGAATCCCCCCAGTAATAAATTAAATCTGCGAAGTATCACCCAATTATTTATTACTTTATTATATAAATTTGCGAGTTTCATTTATGCAATTCAATGCAAATATTTGATACTTTAGAAACGTACAGGTATTTTATTTTTCCACTTGTGATCACCATCCACACTCTCTACACAAGCACATGCCTTTGTGGTCTGCTGACATTAACAATAGCCCATGTGGACATGATATGAACAGGCAATTTCCAGCCTTAACATTGGCACCGTTTCTCACACTGATGGTCCTGATAATGTAATCAGTGAAAAGCATTATGGGAACCCAGAATTCATTGCGGTGATGTTTTAAACTACAGTACTGTAGTTGTAGTAAATCAAGTTAAACATTGCGCTTTACTTGCAATTGTTCCTGTCTATGTTGTTATGAGTGTGCATTACCTATTTGCCAGGCTAAGGTAGGTGTTTGTGAATTTATTTAATAAAACTCTGACTGTAACTTGTGCCCTGCGATTGGCTGGCAACCAGTTCAGGGTGTACCCCGCCTCCTGCCCGATGATAGGTGAGATTGACTCCAGCACTCCCTCGACCCTTGTGAGGATAAGCGCCTCAGAAAATGGATGGATGGCTGGATGGACTGTGGCTTGTGTTTTAAACAGTGGCTTTCCCGTCATGTTCTTTGTATCCTCAAGCAACTTGGTGACTAAATGTATGAGTTGAGATTACTCAGTAAAGTTTATTTTTCTGCTAAGAATAAGAGCCCAGTTAGTCGACGTAACTTGAGTCACTTGCTGCCACATTATAATCATAAAACTAACCGTATCAGAGATGTGCAGGTGAGTAACGGCACTACACTGACCTATAAAAAAAAAATCTGTGACGCACTGGATCTGCAATAAGTGAGCTGTGATATTGTGAGAGATTACTGTATTGTTTTTCTTACAGTTATATCAAGCATTGCACATGGGAAAAGGCACTTTTTGGGCTACATGCTTTTGTAGCTCGTGCAATCGACACTGTACAACATCTTGCAGACTGTACTGGTGTCATCACCAACTGATATTAACATGCAGTCTCTATCAGTTTCCTGCCGTTCTGTATTTACCTGCAGGCTGTCCCATGTGATCCTGCAGGAGCGGACTTTAATTTTGCTGCATTGTCCTTCAACGGTAAATTCCTGCACCAAATCCACCTCATTCCACTCCATCCTTCCAGTACTTCCGGACCAACAGCAGCCCTTTATGCCCTTTCTGATAGAATAAGGATGCCACGGGCTTCTAGCAGGGTAAAAACAAAGCAATTCTTATCACAACTTTCTCTCCCATCTCGCCGATGATGTGCTATAATTTACGACAGCCCCTCTCGCTCTCCTTTGCTCGACCCACGCTCCCTCCCTCCTCTTGTTCTCTGATAAAGTGTCTGTTATTGATATGGTCGCACATGATGTGCAGGGTGAAAACCCTTTAATGTACTAACATGAAACCAATGATTACTACATCTATCAGAAATAATAAAAGGTGGTATACAATTGACCTCTTATTCAACCCAGTCTTCCTATAATGGTTATTTCCTATGTTATTGTCTTCACTGCATTTTAACAATGTCGACATTCATTCACCTCTCCTTCACTCAGTCCTTGTCATGGCGCTGCAGCTGGCTTTTTACTGCAACGACACCAAGTCTCACCTACCCACCCGACCAATCTCCCCCTCTGTCTAAACCGACCTCCCCACACCGCACTCTCAAACTATCCCACTTTCTCTCAGCAGGGAAATTACTGCACCACTGCTTTTAGATGTGTGTCGTGAGGAAGATGAGGAGGTTAGATAGTAATGTAATTTATTAATATTGGCAGGGTGCCCAAGAATTTTGTTTGACATGCCCAGTGACACACAATTACATACATGCCCATATGATTCATGGAGACATGGAGTGGAGAGAACATTAACCCCCTGCTGCGTCATATTTTTCTCACTTCTTTCCCACACACGCACGCACACACACACACACACACGCATGAGCATGCACACATGCACACAGACACACACACACACAAAGTACATAATCTTGGCCCAGTGATCTAGGTGTGGGCTGCAGGAATTGGAAACAAAATCTGGAATAACAAAGCAAAAAAAAAAATTTTCCGTTTTGACTTCTGCCAGTCCTGCATTCCAGATTTTTCTCATTCCCAAAACAGCATCTTTTATGACTCAATCTGTATTATAGTTGATATTAATATCTGTTTAAATAGTTGATCATTTAAATATGTTTATTCTCTCATTTGCATGGTTTTGTTACATGATTGCTGTCCTGCAAACTGACGTGTACGGTGCCAGTCGGACAAGCTAACAAGCCTTACTTGAAACTTTCAAGTGCATGAGCATATTTCAATTATAGTCTTTTCATTTCTGTGAAAACACAGGTCATATAATTTCCTGTAGTGAGTACTCTTTTTTTTTTTTTTTTTCTTTGTAGTGATTTTGTCTTGGGCTGGTATTGTGATTTAAGTGAAATTAAAGACCCTGTACAGCGAATTCGTCCATTCGTCCATTTTCTGAGCCGGTTATCCTCATAAGGGTCACGGGCGTGCTGGAGCCTATCGCAGCTATCATCGGGCAGGAGGCGGGGTACACCCTGAACTGGTTGCAAGCCAGTCGCAGGGCACAGAATCAGAATCATCTTTATTTGCCAAGTATGTCCAAAACACACAAGGAATTTGTCTCCGGTAGTTGGAGCCGCTCTAGTACAACAGACAGTCAATTTACAGAACACTTTGGAGACAGCGACATTGACAAAAAACAATTGTGCAAAAAGATGCAGAGTCCTCTAGCACTTAGAGCAGTTCGAATGACTAATATTGCAATAGACCGCTGCAATGACCATTGTGCAAGGGGCGCTGAGACTTCAAGGAGTGTATGCGGTTTAAAGTGACGAGTAGTGCGATAATCTGGGACAATGTTGGTTGTGCAAATGTTACAGATACTCCTCAAACAGTGTGCAATGGAGCAGATGCTACTCTGGGATGAGTGGCCAGTATATGCAAATAGTGCAGCATGGCGAGACAACTACAGTGAGTGCACGAGTAATACATAATTGGCCCCACAGAAATGTGACAACGAACTCAAGTCAAAAAAATTGCCAGCTTGTTTTAATGGAATTATAGGTTAGGTGTTTAAGAAGTTGATCGCAAGAGGGAAGAAGCTGTTGGAATGTCTACTAGTTCTAGTTTGCATTGATCGGTAGCGCCTACCTGAGGGAAGGAGCTGGAAGAGCTGGTGACCGGGGTGCGGAGGGTCCGAGAGGATTTTGCACGCCCTTGTCTTAGTTCTGGCAGCGTGCAAGTCCTCAATGGTGGGTAGGGGGTACCGACAATCCTTTCAGCAGTTTTGATTGTCCGTTGCAGTCGGAGTTTGTCCTTTTTTCTAGAAGCACCAAACCAGACTGTGATGGAAGAACACAGGACTGATTCGACTACCGCTGTGTAGAACTGTCTCAGCAGCTCCGGTGGCAGGCTGTGCTTTCTCAGAAGCCGCAGGAAGTACATCCTCTGCTGGGCCATTTTGAGGACGGAGTTGATGTTAGTCGCCCACTTCAGGTCCTGAGAGATTGTAATTCCCAGGAACTTGAAGGTCTCGACGGTTGACACAAGTCGGCTGGACAACGTGAGGGGCAGCTGTGGCGAAGGATGCCTCCTGAAGTCCACGATCATCTCTACAGTCTTGAGCGTGTTCAGCTCCAGGTTGTGTCGGCCGCACCACAGCTCCAACCGCTCCACTTCCTGTCGATATGCAGACTCGTCACCGTCCTTGATGAGGCGGATGACAGTGGTGTCATCTGCAAACTTCAGGAGTTTGACAGTCGGGTTCGCTGAGGTGCAGTCGTTCGTGTAGAGAGAGAAGAGCAGCAGAGAGAGGACACAACCTTGGGGCGCCCCAGTGCTGATGCTGCGTGTGGATGAGGTGGCCTCCCCCAGCCTGACCTGCTGTGTCCTGCCCGTCAGAAAGCTGTAAATCCACTGGCAGATGGCAGGTGAGACGCTGAGCTGGAGAAGCTTGGATGAAAGGAGTTCAGGGATGATGGTGTTGAACGCTGAGCTGAATTCCACGAACAGGATCCTCGCGTAGGTCCCTGCACTGTCGAGGTGTTCTAGGATGAAGTGCAGTCCCACGAGATTGCAGGTTTCTTGGGGACTGGAATGATGGTGGAGCGTTTGAAACAGGATGGACCTTCGCACAGTTCCAGAGATCTATTGAAGATCTGAGTGAAGATTGGAGCGAGCTGGTCCGCGCAGACTTTGAGCCAGGATGGGGACACATGGTCCGGGCCTGCCGCTTTGTTAATCTTTTGTTGTTTGAAGATGCGTCTCACATCCTGTTCATGAATGGTTAACGCAGAAGTCAGAGGTGTGATTGTGGTCGCGGGTGCGGCCGGGTGGGTGTGTGGTGTGAAAGTGTCCTTTTCAAATCTGCAGTAGAAGGTATTCAAGTCGTTGGCTAGTGTGCTATTGTTCTCAGCTTGGGGGGATCGTCGCTTGTAATTAGTCAGCGATTGGAATGCATGCCAGACTGATTTAGAGTCGTTTGCGCTAAACTGTTTTTCCAACTTTGCTGCATAGTTTCTTTTTGCAATGTTAATTTCTTTAGTCAGCTGGTTTCTAGCTCGATTATACAGGGCCCTGTCCCCGCTCTGATATGCGTCCTCCTTAGCTTGGCGAAGCTGCTTAAGTTTAGCAGTGAACCACGGCTTGTTGTTGTTGAATGTGCGAAAAGATTTTGTTGGTACACAAACCTCTTCACAGAAACTGATATAGGATGTGACAGTGTCCGTATATTCATCCAGACTGCCAGCTGAATTTTCAAAGACACTCCAGTCTGTGCAGTCTAAACAGCTTTGAAGTTCCATCTTGGCTTCATCTGTCCACTTTTTCACTGTTTTCACTGTAGGCTTCGCGCATTTAAGTTCTTGCCTGTACGTCGGTATTAAGTGAATTAAGCAGTGATCAGACAAGCCCAGGGCTGCACGAGGTAGAGCACGGTATGCGTTTTTTACCGTAGTGTAGCAGTGGTCTAAAATGTTATTTTCACTGGTAGGACAGTCGATGTGCTGCTTGTATTTAGGGAGTTCGTGGTTGAGTTTAGCTTTGTTAAAGTCCCCGAGAATAATGAGGGGTGAGTCCGGGTGTTTTTTTTCAATTTCGTTGACTTGTTCGGCGAGCGTTAGCAGTGCGGTGTTCGTGTTAGCTTGAGGCGGTATGTAGACTCCAGCCAGTATGTACGATGCGAACTCACGTGGCGAGTAGAATGGTTTAAAGTTTAAAAATAGCGACTCCAAATGCGGGCTGCAGTGTGTGCTGAGCTCCGTGACGCCCGTACACCATTTTTCGTTGATATAGAGGCATATCCCGCCGCCCTTTGTTTTCCCCGATGATTCCATGTCACGGTCCGCTCGATGAATGTGAAAGCCGGGAAGCATGACGGCGCCATCGGGTGTACAGCGTCGCAAAGCCAGGTCTCCGTGAAGCACATGGCCGCGGAACGTCCGAAGTCTTTACTGGTCTTTAACAGAAGATGAAGCTCGTCCATTTTGTTGGGTAGGGAGCGTACATTCGCGAGGTGGATCGCCAATCTGTGTCCTCTCTTGCGGAGTTTCACCTGAATGCCGGCCCGTTTCCCTCTGTGGCGCCGCTTCCGTCTCCATGCGTCGAAAACCACGGACGCCGCTCCGGTGAGTAACTCGGGGGAAAAAACTGAGCGGATTTGCGAAAGTTGGTGACAGAAAGTCCGGAGTAGCCTCCTTGATGGTTAGCAGGTCTCCCCTTGTGTAAGTGAGTCGTGTAAGGTCTCCAAAGACGGACGAAAAACACAAAAACAATACTAGAGAGCACGTTACTGAGGCAACCACACTGGTAGGCGCCATCTTGGAACTTTAAAGTTCTTTAAAGTTCTGTGGTGCTATACACAAATGGAATAAACTGCCAACAAAAAGTCAGCCCTAAGTGTAAATGTTGTTAAATCCAGATTAAAAACAATTATTCTTTTCTCATGCTTATGATTGAGCATTTTAGAGAATTTTCATCTTTTTTGTTTGTTTGTTTTTTGCTATTTTTATCTCTCTTGCACTGTAAATTCTTTTGTGTGTAATGTTTTTTCATTTTTCTGGTATTTCTAAATGACTTTTGCTCTATGTTTATGCAATGTTTGTGTATAAAATATGCTATATAAATAAATTTGCCTTGCCTTGCATCATTGTCTGATTAGTCCATGTGCATTTTAGTTGCAGTTTTCTGTTTAGCCAACGCACACCAGGATTTGATAAAGCTCCAACAATAGTCATATAAGCAATAGTCTAATTTGCAGACGGGTAGCCAAGCTACCATATTAGGTTACTGGTTATGTGCAGCTGTAATTATCTGCTTGAGCATTCAGGAACTCGCTGTTTTTGTAAACCCTCCCTCTTCATGCACACTACTGACATCTGTAGTTAAATGGCAACTGTCTTTTCAATGAAATGAAATCTGTAACGAAAAACACTATACAAGTTGAAAAATTTGGCCCATGTTGGGATTGCAAGCACTGTAACTAAATGGCAAATGGGATTTTACTAGCAAGGCCCTTTCTGAACTTGAAGGTACTTAAAGCCCTGTCAACACTGCCTCCTCATTCACCTTCTGAAGATGCAAAGGGGAGGGGGCTTGCTGTCTGTTTGTTAACACTATACATCATGGGTCCTGGTAACTTAGTAGAGAACAACAAAATGAGGAAAGTATTCATTCTGGATGCCATGGACAGTTAATTGATGACATAGTAACTCAAACCCCAAATCTAATTCGTGTCTATGCCTTTATCAGTATACTGACCACAATTTAATGGCGGCAATCAAAATACATCTTTGTGCTTGGAGTAAGTAATAATTCTTTCATTCAAATCTAATTTTTCTAATTATTCACTGCTTCATACTGTATTAACTATTTCCCCTCTGTAGACATGATATTGTCTGTCAAAACATAACAGTCCGTTTTATTTTTGTTTTGTTTTTTTGTTCTTTTGACTTTGTGCAGGTCTACTTTTGGATACTACATACACTGTGCACCAACATGGTGAAAATAACCACACATACCTCTGCACTATCTATAAAACTCAGTATTATATTCGGTGTACTTAAAATCAGGAACAAAATAAAAAGAAGGTTTCCAATATTTTTGTAATGAGGTGAAAAAAAGTTATATGAAAAACACATTTGCAGAACTTACCCCCCACCCTTCCAATCTGCAGCCACACCTTAAGTTCTTTTGGTCTTTGCAGCAAATGTAAAATTCACACAGTGGAGAAAGCAACACAGGACAATAGTGAGGAAGTGAGAAAGGTGAAAGGAGGATGAGGAGGAGCTGTTTGGCTGGCTAACAATCCTCTTAGCCTGGTTATGTCATGAGACCAAGCTAATCCCACCTTCACTGACTGACCAACACGCACGCACGCACAGACAACATACACACACACACCAGCTGACTCGCAGGCAGACTGACCAACACTGTTACACAGAAACGTGGGACCTGCTAATCATTATGTGTAAAGGAAGCGTTTCGTCCAAAGCAAAAAGAATGAGTAACAGGGACCAAAATAGCTGTTAGTTTGATAGCAGCGTCCCTTTTTACAGCCTGACTTTAAAGGAACGACAAATAAAATGTGGTTGGAAAAATGGTGGTTTATTGAGCGACAATAGTTTTGTCCTTCAGACTATGGTTAAAGTTGTGTGCGTACTGTATATGCTGGAAGTACTGTACGTATTATAACCATTTGGTCAGTGTTTGTGTGGTGCATGTCTTACACTGTTGTTAGTGCTCTCTGTTGCTTCTGCTGTCCAAGTTGTGTCCAAAGCCCGCTGACTCCCTGTATAAAGAAACATAGACATTGACATTAGTTAGCCGTGTTGCCTATTGCCATGCATTTTCTTTATCGATTGGTGTCATTTGGGTCGCGGATGACCTAGAGTTTATCTCAGCTAACTTCAGGGTTGGGGAGTATACCCTGGACTGCTTGCCAGCCAATTGCAGGGCAAAAAAAACATAGGTTAAAAAAATAGGATGCAGAGAAATCATCATCTTACAACAGAAAAGTACACAGATAGAAACCAGTAGTGCAGTGATTTAGAGCACATGTTTGATGTATTTCATCAGCAAAATCAAATAATCCTTAACTGTTGGTAGACTATGCTGATAATAAATTGCAATTTTATCTCATGATACACTTTAAAGACAAAGTCCATCAATTAATTAATAAATCATTGGATGATGCTTAACTAATTACTAATTAGTATTATTATTTCATGCTCCAGTTGATGTGGAATAACTCAAATAGAGTCCTGACCTCAAACCCTTTCTCACATTTGGGCTGAAAATTGGGACCCAACCAATTCGTCAGCCGGCCGAGTATTTGCCCTTTTCAATTTGGCAAAAATTGGTTGATTTTTGCACTTTTTTAAATATACACGTTACAACATAAGACAAAGATAATGACATTAAAAAAAAAAAAAGAGACAAAAAACAGCGACAAAAAATCAACCATTTTGCCAATTTTCGTATTTGTTGTAAAGTCAAACAAATACTCAAGGACAAAGTATTGTAAAAAACTCAAATGTTCTGCCATTAATACATATCTTTGTTGTTGTAAGCGACAAGGGACTAAAAAAAGAAGTTATTTTATTAATATTTTTAAATTAATAGGCTGATTAATCGGTTATTGGAATGTTATCCTGCCAAATATCAGAATCGGCATCGACCTGAAAGCAATCCATATTGGTCAGGCCCTAGTGAAAATCCCATTTAGTAGCCTTGGAGCTTATTTTATGGTTGAATGCACAAATGTTCCCACATCTGACTTTCAGTTTCAGGGAATTTTGACACTTGATTGTAATGCTCTGGAACATTCCTGTACCTTTTTTGACCCTGGAAAAAGTAGAAAAATTCACATCAGATCCCAATATCCCAGTCATTTGTGTGTTTAATTATCAATTAATGATACGTTCCGAATTATATGAACTACTTCCATTAATTACAATAAATCAAGGCACAGAATAAAGTCATCAATATTTCTGAAGCAGACCTATCCTCCCATTCAGGGTTGCACCTTGCATGTTACATAATTCTAATCATCTTATCAGGCTAATTACTGGCTGAGTCCCTGACCTCACCTCTAAACCTTATAAACACCACTCACTGTGTACTTTTCTTGTTGTGATACAGTATAATGTTGCCTTTAAAAACATGAACAATAATAACTATCATACAAATCAAGTACAACAGCTAAATTAACTATTGTTTTCTCACATTGATTAAATATCATATCACATACGGTATGCATGGCCAATGCATACTACGTGAGCTGTACCTTGTGGCAAGGAGGGACAGTGTCGCAGGTAGAAACTGACCTCTGGCCTCCTTGCACCCCACTGCTGAAGGAGGTCCAGGAGTAACAACTGCTGAGGGAGAACTCGCTCTGGCAGAAGACAGAAGGAAAACCAATTTGTCAGTAGGGATGGGAATTGTCAGAGTTAGGTTCTCATTGCTGGCAGTAAGTCAGATTTGTTTCTAGTGAGGGTTGGACTCCGCCAAGGCTGCCCTTTGTTAATAACCTTCATGGACAGAATTTCTAGGCACAGCCAAGGTGTTGAGGAGGTCCAATTTGCTGACATCAGTATTATGTTTCTGCTTTTTGCAGATGATATGGTTCTGATGGCTTCATCAAACTGCGATCTTCAGCTGTCACTGGAGTGGTTCACAGCCGAACGTGAAACGGCTGGGATGAAAATCACCCCCAAATCTGAGACCAGGGTGGAGTGCCCTCTCCGGGACGGGGATGAGGTCTTGCCCCAAGTGGAGGAGTTCAAGTATCTTGGGGTCTTGTTCACAAGTGAGGGAAGAATGGAGCGGGAGATCGACAGGCGGATTGGTGCAGCGTCTGCAGTGGTGCGGACTCTGTATCTGTCTGTCGTGGTGAAGAAGGAGCTGAGCCAAAACGCAAAGCTCTCAATTTACCGGTCGATATACATTCCTACCCTCACCTATGGTGAAGAGCTGTCGGTCATGACCGAAAGAACATCAGACTGAAAGAAGATCGTGGATACAAGTGGCCAAAATGAGTTTCCGCCGCAGGGTGTCTGGGTTCTCCCTTAGAAATAGGGTGGAAAGCTCAGTCATCCGGGAAGGGCTCAGAGTCGAGTTGCGGGTCCTCCGCATTGAGAGGAGCCAGATGCCCCCCGGACGCCTCCCTGTTGAGGTGTTCTGGGCACGTCCCACCAGGAGGAGTCCCAGGAAACAACCCAGGACACGCTGGAGAGATTACGTATGTTTCCTGGCGGGCCCAGGAACGTCTCGGGGTCTCCCTGGAAGAGCTGGATGAAGGGGCTTGGGAGAGGGAAGTCTGGATTTCCCGACTTAAGTTGCTGCCCCCACGACCCGACCTCGAATAAGCGGAAGTAAATGGATGGATGGATGGATGGGCGGGCGCTTCAGCTGCCCCCTGCTCCAGTGTGTTCCACTAACATGTGTATGTGTTCACTGTGATGGGTTAAATGCAGAGAACAAATTTCGTGTGCATGCATGCATGTTCATGACAATAAAAGATGATTCTTCTTCTTCTCTTCTTCTTCTTTAGCAATGCCGTTTTTATTATCGATATTGCTTACTGATCCGATTCTTTACCAATTTTCATTGGGTGAGGGAATTAAATAATACAAATGATATATGATATATTTCTATCTTTACATGATATTATGATAAGACAGATGTTCCTGCATAGTGCTGTGCCATATGGACTAAATTTTACAACCCAATATTGGTAATTTTATATCACAATAATGATATATACCCCAATATAGTATTTTTCATTAAAATTACATGAAATTAATGGCAAATTTATCTTATCTTTTCTCCATTTATTTATAAAACATATTTTTAATACAAAAACAATTAAATGGAGAAAAGATAAATACAAACAAAATAAAACACAAAATTTGTTTCAAAACATCTGGTATTACAATCAGTTTTCAAGTAATGTAGAGTGTTGTTGTGTTCATTGTAATGTAGTGTAAAGTATAATTTTGTTTAGATCCATGCTCCTTGAGTAAATGAGTATTTGCGGGGGGGTTTGTAGTGTTGCTGCAGTAACAGTACATTCACCTTAATTCATTTTCAAACAATGTTAGTGTAGCGCTCTAAAGTCACTCCTCCCACACAAAAACAGGGGGCCTATTTCTTGAATGGCATAAATCCGTTGCGATGGGCGGCACAATTGTGTCAGGTTAGAGCCGGGTTAGACCAGTGTTGGTAATTTCGGAGACAAAGGCGGCCTGGCGGATCTGATAGTGGGTAGGCTGGGCGACTGTGGGTGTGTCTACAGCCAACTTCATTCGCCACCAATCAAAGCGGCTCCTTTCATTCCCTTTATATGTGGCACAATGACAGTCTCGATGGAGACATCTCTCTGCGTAAGAGGACGATGCGTGATTGCAGCGATCCGTGCTTGACAGGAGCATTGTCACTGCTCTTGGTTGGTGTGGCCACAGACAATCTGAATGGGCACCTTTATTAAATACAGAATGAGCTGGTGATAACTGCTGGTGACTTCAATATGTCAGCGCTGGTCAGTATCTGTCTTCAGTGCCTCGACTGTATTCACCAAAATCGTATTAGACCAGCAGTCTACCTTGCGCCAGAAGTTAGACGTGGTCTCAGCAATTCAGATCGACTTTCTGACACCAAATTGTCCCTCCACAGGCGCCTATTCAAGGACATACCCTCACTGCGCCGACCGGCCAGCTTGGCTCAGACTGGTCTGCCAAATTGGCAAACACAGACTGTAAGCTTTGCAAAAAAATCTGGATACGCCAGCTTTTGTGGCCCGCCGCAGATTCGCTGTTTACGCAAATACAATCCAAGAACTCATTCTATCTTGGAGATCATGTGTGACGATGGTCATCCGGCGCAGACCTTCCCGTGGCATGTTACCACCGTACCCCTTGTTGAGAGTTGAGTGCGCTAACCAGTAGGCTACGAGTCCCAGCTGTTAACCCACTGGCCAGTGCTACTCTAAAGGCTCTCAAGTAGTTGTCACGTACGTGGTTAGGGCGAAGGCGAGGAACGCAAGGCAAGAACATGGTGGACCCAATTGCAGGGAAGCAGGGAGGCAAGGCAGCAGTGCGGGAGTCTCAAAATAATAATATTTAATCTTCAAAAAAAAGGAAAACAAGGATATTGGATAAAGCAAAACTGAACGAAGTCCCACAACAGATAAAAACCAAACCAAAGTAACAAAGAAACACTTGAATATCTAAAACTGGAAACAAACTATGACCTGTGAGTAAGACGTGGAATAGATAGGGAAAATGACACCTGACAATGACATACCACAATGATAAAGACAACTGGCAAGTATGACATGGCAAAGACATGAGACAACGACAATGAACCGACAAGAACTGAAAGAAACCACGGAACTAAATACAAACAAATTGACGAGACAACGAGGAACACCTGGACAAGACACGAGTGGCTGGAGAGAGCTGATTGGTCGACACAAAGTAGACGAGAACAGGTGGACACGACAACTTAATGAGCACACGACAAACATGAAACACAGGAAAATATGGAACAAAACTAAACACAACCCAAACCAAAACACAGACCATGACAGTAGTAAGGTTTGGCTAACATAATTTTGCACAGCGCGAACTGGCATCCATTACATATGCACACTGCACAGACTCTGTTTATTGAACCCAGTTCACGAGTGACCAGCGTAACAGTAACAGTCGCCTCTTTAGCATCTCAAATTACCTAAGAATACTGGTATTAAATTTCCCCATTGTTCCCAACCTTTCAGTCCACACTAGTAGACATCTGCAGCTTTCATCCTACAATCTGAAAAACATGAAAAACATGTTGCTTGAATAGTCTTTTTTAAAATGAGGAATTAAAACACAAACAGGTACCACACTGGTTAGCACATCTGCCTCACAGTACTGAGGTTCAAATCCCGGCCTTGCCTGTGTGGAGTTTGCATGCTCTCCCTGTGCTTGGGTGGGTTTAGGCGGCCACTCCGGTTTCCTCCCACATCCCAAAAACATGCACGATAGGTTAATCGAAGACTCTAAATGGCCCGTAGGTGTAAATGTGAGTGCGAATGGTTGTTTGTTTCTATGTGCCCTACGTTTGGCTGGCGACCAGTTCAGGCTGTACTCCCGCCCGAAGATAGCTGGGATAGGCTCCAGCACGCCCACGACCCTAGTGAGGATAAGCGGTACAGAAAATCGATGGATGAAAAACACCAACAGGACTTTAATGTGCAAACAAAAACATGGAACACAGTATGACAGGAACAATGGTTAAAGGACATTGATAACTTTCCATTCCTAGCAGCTCTGGCTGACTACAGTATATACAAAATCCATCCATCCATTCTCAATACCGCTTATCCTGTTCAGGGTCGCAGGGTGCTGGAGCCTATCCCAGCCAACTTCGGGCGAAAGGCGGACTACACCCTGAACTGGTCGCCAGTCAGTCGCAGGGCACCTATATTCACACCTGAGTGGGAACCGACGCTGCCTGCACACTGAAGTCAGGCGAATGCACCACAAGACCATCTGTGACTTATTGAAAGAATGTTTTATCTTATCTAGTATTACATTACAAAATACAATTCCATGACAATTTGATTGTACAGTTTTAACTGATACAAATAATAATTTTCCTAACAAAGAACACTATTAATGGTTGCCGCACCGAATCGGTCGCCACATACGACGTTTTTACCCCAACATATGAAGCCTCATATATACAGTGTTCAGATGGGTTTTGTCCTGGAAGTCCCTAACAAAACCTGGCACTATTGAATGAAAATGAACTTTCGTTCAAAAATCATTCACAGATGCCAGAATGAGCGAGTTCTCAATAATATTCATCAGATAGAAATGAACTAAATATTGTTCATGTTTGCCCAAAATATGAACTTTCGTTCATTGAACTCGTTCAGGTTTGATAGTGAAAATGGCAATTATTTGTTGGACAGAGGCGACACGGTGGAGCACTGGTAAGCACATCTGCCTCACAGTTCTGAGGACCAGGGTTAAAATCTGGCCTCACCTGCTTGGAGTTTGCGTGTTCTCCCATGCCATTCAATAAAGAAAGAAAATACTACCTGTAAGCACTATATTATTGTAGCCAATCACTCCATCAAAGCTTACAGCAGGACCATGACCAATGGCTTATGACATCAACACATAGAAGCAAACCCATCAACCAGGAAGCTGCACTGTAGCCTTGAGACATGACCTCTTGTCACAACAGTAGTTTATTGTTTCCATTTATTCTCCAGTGCTTGGTCAACCTTTAAAAACATTAGCGCTTTAGAACCTTTTATAGCCTGACCGCTCAGTCACACGTACTCTGTGATGTGACGTGATGTGGATCACTGCTCTAACACTTTGGATTGAATGAATGTAGGCCACGGTGGTTCCCAGTATCTCCATGTGATGGACTGGTCTATTTAGTTTTACAAGGCATAAAATGAGATTATGTTTTCATGGACGTGCCTTTGTGTGTAGCCTCCTGTCGACACTACAGTACTGTATATATCAATCCAGAGTAATTATGGGTTGGGATTCTTCCAAAGATGCCCCATTAAATGTTTTTTAAAAATTACATAATGAACATGATCCTTGTATCTCTGCCAAATCTTACATTTGAATTATTTTTTTAAATTGCAACAACTGAAATGTGAAATGGAAATCATGTTTGTGCTTTTTACATTTTGTTCCATCCATCCATCCATCCATCCATTTTCTGAGCCGCTTATCCTCACAAGGGTTACGGGAGTGCTGGAGCCTATCCCAGCTATCGGGCAGGAGGCGGGGTACACCCTGAAATGGTTGCCAGCCAATCGCAGGGCACACATAAACAAACAACCATTCGCACTCACATTCACACCTACGGGCAATTTAGAGTCTTCAATCAACCTACCACGCATGTTTTGGAGATGTGGGAGGAAACCGGAGTGCCGGGAGAAAACCCACGCAGGCACGGGGAGAACATGCAAACTGCACACAGGGGGGGTATTGAACCCCGGGCCTCAGAACTGTGAGGCAGACGCTCTAACCAGTCGTTCACCGTCCCGCCACATTTTGTTCCCTTGGATTCAAAGCATATTCTGGATTTGGAAGAAATCCTCCTTTAGCTATTACTATCCTAGATTACCTATTGATTTTAGTTGCCTGAGGTCTGTGCTCTCTGCGGACTAATGAACGTATAAGATTAAACTCATTAGCAGAGGTGGGTAGGAATGCCCTACATTTATTTTGTTTCATTTACTCAAGTAACATTTTGCATAAATTGTACTTGTCAGAGTAGTTTTACTGAAGCATACTTTTTACTTTTACTCTAGTATTTATGTTAAGAAGAAACGCTACTATTGCTTCGTTACAATATTCTACATGGCATTCGCTACTTTCATTTATCAATAACTGCGTGCGCGATTTACTGTATTTTTAAACTTTATTTTCGACTTCCACATTGGGCGCTGATGCTCCAATCCACTGTGATTAGCGATGTTTGACTCAAGTTCACAAATCAAATGACACGAGAAAGTGTCCGCACAAAATGTCTTCGATTGGGCTTCGATTGGGCCAATCAAAGTGTCGCGACAGCTCCACCGACTCCTGTTAACATTACAGACTACGAAAAACAACAGCTTTAACAGGCAGCTTAGTTTTGTTACTGCCCAAACTTGGTTATTTCACCCCACTTCTAACTTGAGAAAACACCATGCAGATGTTTTTGCTGTTGTTTTGGCTGTGCATATGGCAACATTAGCACTGTTTTATAGTCACAAGTAACTGAAAAACATGCATCTTGCTATCTCTCTCTCTCTCTCTCTCTCGCTTTTTCTACTTAAAAAATTAAATAGTGTCAGGTGTGTGTTGACTCCCATTAAACATAAATTTTACTGTAATCTGTTAATTCTGAACACAGCCACATGGCAGTTGTAAGAGGGAGTGGACCCTTGTGCAACCAGATTTATTTAAATTATTTTTATTTTAACTTTATTTAACCGGGTAAAAGGCCAGTTAAAATGGAACATCTCTTTTGCAATGCTGACCTGGCCAAGAAAGGAAGCAATTTAAACATCAAGTCCAAGTCAATGACATGCAAGTTTATTTCAGTTGTTTATTTTTACCTCCCCTCTCAAAAATGTACGAAAATAAATCAGTTGAGTGGTACAAATTGCAGGTCACATTAATTTTGGAAAAAGTTTTTAAATGATTTGTCTTGGTCAAAATTATTTTACAACTCCAAAACCTGGCATTTCAAAAGGGCTGTGTATACTTTTTATATCCCCAGCAGCCTTTTTCCTGTTTTTGCAATCTGCCTGGGGGAGCCTACAGTATTGTGCTGTTTAACAAGTGGAACCAATATAGGATAAGACCATTTCTTGGAGCTCAATTGCCTTAATTTGTTATTTTACAAATATTTTATTTATTATGTTTTAGATTAAGTTATATCCATCCATCCATTTTCTGAGCCGCTTCTCCTCACTAGGGTCGCGGGCATGCTGGAGCCTATCCCAGCTGTCATCGGGCAGGAGGCGGGGTACACCCTGAACTGGTTGCCAGCCAATCGCAGGGCACATAGAAACAAACAACCATTCGCACTCACAGTCACACCTACGGGCAATTTTAGAGTCTCCAATTAATGCATGTTTTTGGGATGTGGGAGGAAACCGGAGTGCCCGGAGAAAACCCACGCAGGCACGGGGAGAACATGCAAACTCCACACAGGCGGGGCCAGGGATTGAACCCGGGTCCTCAGAACTGTGAGGCTGACGCTCTAACCAGTCGGCCACCGTGCCGCCAGATTAAGTTATACTGTTCAGCAATATGTGAATTTGCACATTCATATTTCAGTTATTTTAATTTTATTTGACGTTCATGCTCTGATTTAAAAAAACAAATCAGAAGTTACTCACTAGTTACTCAGTACTTGAGTATTTTTTTCTCAATGAGTACTTTATTACTCTTATTTGGAGGAGTACTTTTACTTGAGTCATATTATTCTAAAGTAACAGTACTCTTACTTGAGTACAATATTTGGCTACTCTACCCACCTCTGTTTATTAGCATCATACTGTATAATGCAAGTTTTAATAGTAAATGGTTTGATTGTGGCCATTGTTACATTATATGTATGTACTGTACAGATGTATACAGATATGTAGCTAGCATTGTAGCATAATCATACAACTGTTACTTCACAAGACATGGCAGACTAGCAGTGTAAGTGAGGCATTTTGTTGTTCCTGCGTGGTGGTAACAGGTTCTTGTATAAGGCTGTTTGCTTCAGGTTATTTTTGAAAATTGAGGTTGACATATCTGCAGAAATTAGGGAGAACTGTGCTTGCACAAGGGAAAAGGGGGGGAAAAAAAAAATCAATATTTTTTTCATTAAGGCCTGTGTTGTAAAATGTGGTGAAAAAGTAACACTTGCGTATGATTTGTGTATGACAAGTTGCAATTCCTCCAAAAAGACAAAATAAAAGAAGACATGCAACACATATATATTCCCGAATGCTGACACTGGAGCAACAGCCAATGAAATGTATGATATTGTTTTTAACTTAAAGCCTGTATAATGATTAGGACATACTGTACCTGTAAAGTAAAGGTATTTGAAATCCTATCATATTGTACAACTGCAAATCAGAGAAATACAAACATTCCAATTATTTTGCTGGATCACAACACACTTCTAAGTATTCTTCTTGGTTGGTGAATGTGACATTGTTCTTGAAATGTTTGTAAGTGGCACTTAAAAAACTAATTTGTTTTTATACTGGTAGTGTCGTAAAGCATTTGATTTTTCTGGACTTTTTCAGTAAATATTGGTGAACATGCATCCCTCCTATAATTGTATAAATATATACATACACTATATTCTTCGACAAATATAATTTGTTTGTTGGACCAAGAACAGACTCACCATGACCATTCCATTTTTCAGCTAAGTGACACTCCCCCTCGCCTGCCTCTTTGCAGTATTCCACCACATCTAAAACTCTGGTTGCAGGTGTAACCGGGACCTCAGTCAGCATCTGTTGGGTGTCGTTGAGGTAAACTGTAAGGATCACCTGTAACCATAGAAACAAGGACAGGCTGTTATTCGTCTTGAACCCTGATCTCCCGGTCCCTAAAACAGGTATTTTCAGATGAGCTAATGACACCTAGTATTTGTGAATATTTAATATTGATATTATTAACATTAATATTCAATAGGGCTGCAATACACTACGCAACGTGACTGATGCGTTCTTCTCAGATGAACTCAGAGCCACCCTTTTTTTTAGTACAGCTTTTTTCTCCCACCCACATATATTGTCCATTGTTACATATCCCACACCACAACAGCCACCCACATGATTACTATAATCCCTAGTTATTCTACACACCTATCCAGACCATGTGATCTGGTTGCATGCAGACAGACTGAACAGGGATACATTCTCTAAATCTTGGATTACATACACAAACACCAATCCACATACACACATATGCACACACCCAAATCCTAAAGGGAATATAATTCACCAAAAAGCTTCATAAGGGAGCTAATGTTTCATGTTAACATTTTTAACTGGAAATGAAGAACACATGCTGTCTCACTAGTCCCTGAATTTAAAAATGTTAAGCAAATCTGTAACCAATTTTTGCTGACTAAAAGCATTCAAGTACAAGAGGCATCAGATAAAAGATTTCCAGTGTAAAATTCCTGACAATTGAAATATTAAATTGCAGTGGATGCAGAACCAATGGTCAGGGGCAAACTTGTATGTACAAATCTAACAAAGCAGATAACCCTCTTCTCCAGCACCCCTGAATAGACCTTACCAGGGAGGCTGAGGAGTGTGATCCCCCTGTAGTTGGAACACACCCTCCGGTCCCCTTTCTTAAAAAGGGGGACCACCACCCCAGTCTGCCCTACAACATCCAGAGCCTTGAGGAACTCCGGCCGAATCTCATCCCCCCCCGGGGCCTTGCCACCGAGGAGCTTTTTAACCACCTCGGTGACCTCAACCCCAGAGATAGGAGAGCCCGCCTCAGAAAACCCAGACTCTGCTCCCTCATGGGAAGGTGTGTCGGTGGAATTGAGGAGGTCTTCAAAGTATTCTCCCCACCGGCTCACAACGTCCCGAGTTGAGGTCAGCAGCGCCCCATCCCCACTATATACAGTGTTGATGGTGCACTGCTTCCCCCTCCTGAGACGCCGGATGGTGGACCAGAATTTCCTCGAAGCCGTCCGGAAGTCTTTCTCAATGGCTTCACCAAACTCCTCCCATGCCCGAGTTTTTGCTTCAGCGACCACCAAAGCTGCATTCCGCTTGGCCAGCCGGTACTCATCACCTGCCTCAGGATTCCTACAGGCCAAAAAGGCCCGATAGGACTCTGTTAGATAAATTGTAGAAGTCATCATTTATTTGCTTAGCTTGCATTAGTATTATGGACGATTTTAGATGTCTCGCCTTCGAAAAGATGACTCAGCATCATCCGATGGAAGGGCGCCTGGACCAAGGACGTGATCGGATGTGGTCGGGTCGGGACAAGTGTTGGTCCAATATTTTGTGTTGTGTCTTATTGCTTAGAATACTATGTCTGGGAAAAACCCTCTTATTATCAAATATTATGTGTCGTGTCTTATTGTTTAGAATACTATGTCTGGGAAAAACCCTCTTATTATCAAATATTTTGTGTTGTGTCTTATTGCTTAGAACATTATGATTTGTAAATCCCTCCTATTTCAAATAAATACAGGAGCGAGGGGGAGGGATTGTTTAGAGCGTGTTGAGAGGCTGTGATCTGAACAATCTCCCATACGCCCTCCTCATGAGAAAAAGAAACCAGTGTCTTCATTCCTTTTGTGTCTATTTTTTATAATGTTGGGTAAGATAAATCCAACACAGTGTTGATGGTGCACTGCTTCCCCCTCCTGAGACGCCGGATGGTGGACCAGAATTTCCTCGAAGCCGTCCGGAAGTCTTTCTCCATGGCTTCACCAAACTCCTCCCATGCCCGAGTTTTTGCTTCAGCGACCACCAAAGCTGCATTCCGCTTGGACAGCCGGTACTCATCACCTGCCTCAGGATTCCTACAGGCCAAAAAGGCCCGATAGGACTCCTTCTTCAGCTTGACGGCAGCCCTCACCGTTGTCCACCAACGGGTTCGGGGATTGCCGCCACGACAGGCACCAACCACCTTATGGCCACAGCTCCGGTCGGCCGCCTCAGCAATGGAGACGCGGAACATGGTCCACTCGGACTCGATGTCCCCCGCCTCCACCGGAACATGAGCAAAGTTCTGTCGGAGGTGGGAGTTGAAACTCCTTCTGATAGGGGATTCCGCCAGACGTTCCCAGCAGACCCTCCCAATACGTTTGGGCCTGCCACGTCGGACCGGCATCTTCCCCCACCATCGGAGCCAACTCACCACCAGGTGACAGCTCCGCCCCTCTCTTCCCCGAGTGTCCAAGACATGCGGCCGCAAGTCCGATGACACGACCACAAAGTCGATCATCGAACTGCGACCTTGGGTGTCCTGGTGCCAAGTGCATGTGTGGACACCCTTATGCTTGAACATGGTGTTCGTTATGGACAATCCGTGATGAGCACAGAAGTCCAATAACAGAACACCGCTCGAGTTCTGATCGGGGGGGGGGGCATTCCTCCCAATCACGCCCTTCCAGGTCTCACTGTCATTGCCCATGTGAGCATTGAAGTTCCCCAGCAGAACGATGGAGTCCCCAGCAGGAGCGCTCTCCAGCAACCCCTCCAAGGACTCCAAGAAGGGTGTGTACTCTGAACTGCTGTTTGGTGCATAGGCACAAACAGCAGTCAGGACCCGTCCCCCCACCCGAAGGTGGAGGAAGGCTACCCTCTCGTCCACCGGGGTGAACCCCAACGTACAGGCGCCGAGTCGGGGAGTAATAAGTATATCCACACCTGCTCGGCGCCTCTCACCGTGGGCAACTCCAGAGTGGAAGAGAGTCCAACCCCTCTCGAGAGGACTGGTACCAGAGCCCAAGCTGTGCGTGGAGGCGAGTCCGACTATATCTAGTCGGAACTTCTCGACCTCACACACCAGCTCGGGCTCATTTCCTGACAGAGAGGTGACATTCCACGTCCCAGGAAACCCACATCTGAAAACCTGAAACAGTTCTGAGGACCTGGGTTCAATCCCCGGCCCCGCCTGTGTGGAGTTTGCATGTTCTCCCCGTGCCTGCGTGGCTTTCCTCCGGGCACTCCGGTTTCCTCCCACATCCCAAAAACATGCATGGTAGGTTAATTGACAACTCTAAATTGCCCGTAGGTGTGAATGTGAGTGCGAATGGTTGTTTGTTTGTATGTGCCCTGCGATTGGCTGGCAACCAGTTCAGGGTGTACCCTGCCTCCTGCCCGATGATAGCTGGGATAGGCTCCAGCACGCCCGCGACCCAAGTGAGGAGAAGCGGCTCAGAAAATGGATGGATGGATGGATACTGTATATATGAACTTGACTCATAAGTGCTGGGCAGAGGTACAAAGTGAGGCTGTCCAGACACATGAGGCGTGATTCTGGACAGGAGAGATTACAGAGGACAAATTGATAAACCTGCAGTATTACACACAATCAATGACAGGACGCAGAGGCTACAATGGGAAGAAGAGCTTCATTTGTCTGTGTCACACACACGCAAACATATACAGTAATCCCAGTTTTTTTTATCTGTTTATCACGGAGTTTAAATTCTGGATTGCCCACCAAACAGGTGTACTGTACAGTACACTATGTACATTTAATTCCTTGTTTTAATCAGTTTTTTTTTTTTTTTTTACTGTTTTAATGTTTGTACACTCAAAATCCCAAGATATGGCGAATTACGCACCATATGAATATGGAAAAAAAATTCCGCAATGCAATGAAACCGCAACAGGCTAACCATGATATAGCGAGGGAGTCACGTTAGGTGCACATGCACAAAGCACATGCAGACCCTTCTGTTACAGTAGACAAAGTTAGCTTAGCAAAGTAGAGAACTGGTTATAACGATGACAACAAAAAAATATTACTGCTGTGACTCAATTACATTAATGCACTCTTAAGCTTGATAGGAGCTTGTCATTACTAAGAGTTAAAAACAATGTCATTGTCTTCCTTATTTTATCCCATTTTTTCATTTCCAATCTCTTCACTCAACACACACATACACGCACACACACACACACACACACAAACACACACACACACACACTAATAATACATCTCCCGTAACAGATTTGTTGTTGCATGGATCTAGCTGATATTTACGTCCCACAATCCATTGCAGCTGTTGCTTGGAGACCCCTTGTTAAGCTTTTACTCCAGTGGCCTGAGTAGAAACTAATGCAACCACACCACAATAATCATTTGGTTTAATATGCGATTTCAAGGCTGTGCATTTAATGCAAATATAACTGTGCTTCCGACTAGAAAGAGGAAGATGGTTCTTGGAATTAGAACAAATAGCATATACATATCCCCTACTCCTCTTTCCCACCACTGGACCTCAACAATTCAAATAAAACAAATCATAATGATTAATACAGAAGAAAATGTATATCAAAAATTCGATAACAACAAGGTGTGTCAATCTTTCAATTGTGGTTTTAATTTGATCTGCCGCCATATTCCAAAACTAAATCTTTTGCTGTTTTGCATTATGGATTCGGACTGTAGATGTCTGATTGGTTGCCTCTGTGTAAAAGAGCCACTTGTGAGAGAACGTGTTTTTCTTTTTTATGTTGACAGCGCTGGCTCGGAAGCGGCGAGGTAGGCGGAGCTCTTAGCTAGTGACGTAGATAATCTTGAGAAATTCGAATGAAAACTCAGGATTGCGTGGACAATTTTAATTCATATTTCACAAGTTTATAGACCATAGAACCAATATTACATTCCAAATACTAAAAACAGTTGTTTTGGTAAAGTACGATACCTTTAACTACATCATCTATAAAAGTGGGTCGCAACTTTGCAACAATAGAAACGGCTGGTCAAAGGGTGACAGCAGTTGAGAATCAGTTTTTTCCGTACATATACATACTCTGTTCAAGTGTCAGGTGACTAAACTTGTCAGACTTCAACTTGTTGGTATTTCTCTCTGTCATAATCGATATGACAAGCCGAGTTTCACCCAATAGCCTTGATATCGCTGATCTCAAATCCAAAGTGATGCAACGCTAACATCTAGTGGCATATGTTTGACAGTACAGTTACCTCCAAGCTTGAATTTCAAAGACAAGCCTGGACGAGTGTCTCTTCCACGCCTACCCGTTATAAAACGTACGTGAGCAATATATTTGTCGGTGGCAGTTAACAGTTAAGGCTCCACTTGACTCATTTCAACATTTGCGGCAGTGAATGAGTAAACCGAATTCAGTTCAACATGCACTCATGGTTTGTAAGCTGTCACACACGGTGTGATGCGTCCAAAAGCAAGTGAACACTTGGAAAAAAAAATAAAAAAATACAGTCAGCGACTCTCCCGTTTCACATGAGGTGATTTTCCCATGTACATATTTTGGCCACATCAGCATTGCAATTGAGAATCTGCTCTCAATTTCCTTGGATAAATAAAGGTTAAATAAATGAACACTGTTAAAAAAAAAATTGGGAGGGCTGTCTGTACATGTTCAACCAAATAGAGACATAGACACGCAGTCATATCGTCAACTGAAGATTTGTTAACAACTGTAAGCTGAAGAGTTGTAGCACTCACTTTGCAAAGCTGATGACCAGATCCCTTGTAGATGTCATTAAATATACCATAAATTTCCACTCTTGGTTATATTTTGTGTATGATCTGAGTTTAAGTAAACCTCTGTCATCTAGAACTCAAAATTTAGTGTAGCAACCTTCAAATTACAAGACTGATAAAAAGGTTTCTCGTCACTTTCCCTAAACTTTATACATACAAAAAGTGACGTGGTGTCCCTTTACGAGACATATATTGATTTTAACGATTAAACTTAAAATTATGCTAAACCGGAAATAACGCAGACGTCGCTTTCGTCTTATTCTTTTCTCCTAAACTATCCATCCAGCTATCCATTTTCTGAGCCGCTTATCCTCACAAGGGAGTGCTGGAGCCTATCCCAGCTATCTTCGGGCAGGATGCGGGATAAACCCTGAACTGGGTGCCAGCCGATCGCAGGGCACACATAAACAAACAACCATTCGCACCTACGGGCAATTTAGAGTCTTCAATCAACCTACCACGCATGTTTTTGGGATGTGGGAGGAAACCGGAGTGCCCGGAGAAAACCCACGCAGGCACAGGGAGAGCATGCAAACTCCACACAGGCGGGGCCAGGATTTGAACCCTGGTCCCCAGAACTGTGAGCCAGATGTGGTAACCAGTCGGTAACCGTGCTGGCTGGAGTCAAATCAAGACAAACAATTCTCCAAATATTTTATATTAAACTTTTAAAGTTGACACACTGACACAGATATCAAGGCATACATTTGGAAAATTTCTGCAGTTTGTGAAATATCAAAACAGACATTTATCCTTGGTTAAACAGCAAATGAGAGTTCCCCCGGGTCGACTTTGCAGTTCCTCTCGATGCCAGCGGGTGTTGCCTTGTCCCAGAAATTGTTCCTATTCACAGACAGGTGGTCCGGTGGCCACATCTCGGGGCCTTTGATGCTTGGGAGTTCAGACTCCAAGAGTAGATGTTAATTACTCTCACAGCAGGGCCGCTTGGAAGAATGCAGTTTATCAAGGTGGAGGGGGGGTTCTGGCAAATGGGTCAGTCACTTCACAGTGTGCACATTAGACTGGGGGAGCATCTCAAGTCCCTTAAATCAGGGGTGCCCAAACTTTTTGGCTCAGGGGCCACATTGCCGTAAAAAAATTGTCATGCGGGCCAGCATTAATTTTACATGCTACCGACGAGGGGAATGCTTTTTTGTATTTTTATTTTACTTTGTTTTACTATGCTGTCTGCTGCTAGGTAGATCTTATAACTGCCTGACCTGGATAAATGAAGGTTAAAATAAAAATTAATGAAATGCAAAATAAAGTATTTTTATGAAATTTGACTCAAACTCAAACTTTATTCATCAGAATCAACAAACAACATGTTTGCATTAATGTGAAGGGTGATACTGAGATCTCGACTGCAGTAAACTGGGCAGGTCTGGCTCAAAAGCGGTAGTTTTAATGTACAAGATGTCACGGAAGTGGGAGTCACTTAGTCTTGTCCTCACGCAGTTCTTATTCATGTTCATGACTGAGAATGTCTTCTCACACAAGTATGTCGAGCCAAACAAGCTCAACATTTTCTTAGCAAATGTACGAATCTCTTGGAACCTGTCTTTATCCAGCTGCTGGTAAAAGTTGACAATAGGGAGTTGTTGGTACCGGCTGCGACACTTTGTGTCACACTGCAGCTCAATGAGCTCCAACTGCAGGTGGGCTGGAACGTCACTGAGATCCACGGAAACGGGAGAAGAAAAAAGCGTGATCTCCTTTTCAATAGTTGCAAAATCCCTGAAAAGCTGTTGAAACTCCTCAGTCAGAGATGAGATGTTAGCGGCATACCTCCTCATTTGCGCACTAATATTGTGCGCTGGAAAACACGTCATTATTTCTTGCAGAGATTGGAAATGTGTGGTATTGGGCTGCGTTTGTGACAGGTGGGTTATGAAAAGTAGCAGCTTGGTCCGAAAGGCTTTAATATGTGAATAAAGTTGGCTTATCAATGCATTTTGCTCCTGAAGGCTCGTGTTCAGGTTGTTAAGATGTTGGGTTATGTCAACTAAAAATCCAAAATCAGACAGCCAAACAGGATCGGTTAGTTCTGGCATCGGTTGTCCCTTTTTTGCAAAGAATTGTCCAATTTCCTCTTTGAGTGAGTAGAAACGCTGCAGTGCAGACCCCCGACTGAGCTATCATACATCAGTGTGATACACAACATCTCCGTATTCAGCGTGGATATCCAGTAGAAATTGTTGAAACTGGCGGTGGCACAGGGCTTTGGAGCGAATATAATTAATAGCCTTTATCACCGGTTTCATAACGTGATCATATTTCAGATGTTTGGCCCATAGAACTTGTTGGTGAATAATACAATGGAGTTTTATACCTTTACCTCCTTCTTCGCTTACTTTGTTACACACTCGGGTTGATAATCCACTGTGCTCGCCAACCATGCCAGGTGCGCCATCCGTAATAATCCCCGTGATTTTATTCCACTTTAATTTTATGTCATGTACGGCGGAACAAACAGAAGCAAATAAATCTTTCCATCGTTTGGTCCTTAAGGCTCTGGAGGTCAAGTAGCTCTTCACACATGTTCATTTCACTGTCCACTCCTCGAAAAAAAATCAGTAACTGAGCGCTGTTGGATGCATCCGTGCTTTCGTCACAGGCTAACGAAAAAAATTCAAACTCCACTCCTTTTGTGTCCAACTGTGTCTTGATATCAGAAGAAACTTCTTCGATCCTTCGTGACACAGTGCTACGAGCCAGGAAAACATTGGCGAACTGTTGCTTTTTCTCAGGACAAATGTTCTCCACCATTTTCATCACACAGTCTTTAATACATTCACCCTCAGTAAAAGGTTTGCAGTGCTTGGCAATCAGCGTTGCCACCTCAGCTTGCCTTTGTTGCATTTTCATTCGACTCACTGGCTCTTGTGAAAAAGTGTTGCTGTGCCGTTAAACCAGCTTCCAGTTGCTTAAATTTTTCACTGCGTTCGTTCCCAGTTAGCTTGTCATAATTAGCATGTTCCGTCTGATAGTGCCTCTTTATATTGAACTCCTTGAACACAGCCACAGTCTCTTGGCAAATTAGGCAGACGCAGTTGTTTCTAAACTCAGTGAAAAAATATTCAGACTTCCATTTGTCCTGGAAACGTCGGCCCTCGCTATCAACTTTCCTTTTCTTACTTCCAGTTGCCATTTTAGAAATGGGCAAAAAACAGATCATGCGCAAAACGGCCCTGCGAGAGTTCAGCCACAAGTTTACTGCCACCCTGTGGTGAAATATAAAATTGCGCGTGTATTTTGTACTGCCGGGCCACATATTATTGGTTTTATGACAGAGGCTTCGGGCCAGTGGAAATATGAACACGGGCCGGATTTGGCCCGGGGGCCGGACTTTGGGCATGTCTGCCTTAAATGCAACGTTCCTAGCTCCTCGCTCCTCAAAACATTGAAGGCAACCCGGAAGTTTTTGTCACGCCGCCATATTAAGGAGCGTCTCAAGTGTCTTAAACGCCCATCGAGGAGCAAGGAGCTAGCATCGAGGAGCCTCCACGAGCTAGCTTAAATTGAAGGACGTCTGATGTATCACGGAAGTGTCATAGCTCCTCGATAGTGACGTTTGAAAATGGGCATGCACCAGCTGGATCGTGAACAGAGCAGAACTTTGAATGTTACAATCTTCTGGTTTCGTCATTGCTTGATTATTTTACTTTGAGTATACTGTACAAGACTGTTTAGCATATCCACCTTACAGTTCTGAGGACCGAGGTTCAAATCCGGCCTCGCCTGTGTGGAGTTTGCATTTTCTCCCCTTGCCGGCTTGGGTTTTCTCTGGGTGCTCCGGTTTCCTTCGACATCCCAAAAACATGCACGCTATGTGAATTGAAGACTCTAAATTGTCCATAAGTATAAATGTGAGTGCAAATGGTTGTTTGTTTATATGTGCCCTGCAATTGGCTGGCGACCAGTTCAGGGTGTAGCTGGGATAAGCTCCAGTATACCTGTGACCTTAGTGAGGATAAGCGCTGAAAAAAAGGGTGTATGGATGGATATACTGTACATATTTTTCTGAGTGTCTGTTGTATTTGGGACAGTATTTAATACCAAAATGACTTACTTACAGTGCCTCGTGGTTACTGTACGCCTAAACATCCACATGGATGGTTAGGCCTTTCTAATGTATTATGTATGTCTTACTAATTTGGTTGTCATTTTTTTAAATACATTTGAGCACACAAAGACAATAAAAACTTTATGTTGGTTCTACATTGTTTTTGCATTCAATGTATTACTAAAGCAGCTTACCAGCACTTTACATTTATTTATAAGTCACTCCCAAAATGCGCTGTGCATGAGCGGGGGGATGGAGTTTGACTTTAATGTAATCCCACTTAATATACAGTATTAAGCATAAAGTGGACATTTGTGGTGATAGTAATAATTTTGCCACACAGAGGGTTCATTTGTGACACGTCAATGATGTGATGTCATCTTCAGATGATGTTTCCATAAACTGATGTCATTGAGGGAGCCTTGTCTTATTTCCGGCAAACATTCCTACATCCTCCTGGATTGCTCCTCTATGAATATCTTCGCTCCTCGATGGAATTTCTAGTGGGAGGAGCTAGCATGTAAACAGAGGAGCTACGACTTGGAAAGTTCCAAATATAGAAATGAAATGCACCCCCTATCTTTCCTGGTAGTTTGAGTTCTTCTAGGGGCTTTCCCACTGCAGGAACCTTTTCAGGAACGTCCCCGGTAGCTTGAGTAGCTTGAGCTACCAGGAACTCTTTGAGCGGACAGGCTGTGCTGACGAACGTTAATTAGTTGACAGACCTCTTTAGGCATTTACTTATTCATTCACAGAGCCGTCACCATTATGCAGCGTTATGCAAGGCTACAATAAGAGCATTAATTTACAATGTACATTGAAAAGGAAAACTTCCAAATACCGATCTTTACGTTTTCCCGCTGAGCCACACTTGGTGGACAAGGAGCAGGCTAGACAAACTCTGCGCTCGCTGATCTTATGTCACTGGGCTGAAGCCGGACTCGGCGGCGAGTCACAGCAGCGGACTGGGTGGAGAAGTCTCGAAACCAGGGGGTCTGCCGCCAGGAGGTCTGCCGCCCCCAAAGGCTCAGAGGCAAGATCCACCGCTGGCCGTCTCGGTCCCGCTAAGGAGCGGAGGTCAAAGCCCAAGCGGGTGTGTGCGTCTTCCACGGCTGGGCCGGATGAGACTGTCGTGGACATGCGCTCCACAGATCGAGGCGCCACAGAAACTCGCGACCACCTGAGAACCCCCACTCCTCCACGCTGCCCTGCTGTGAGACGGCGACTAGGACAATGCCTGGTGAACATCAAGTGGACCTTAACCTAATTAGCAGCTTCACCCACAGGCGTTGAGAGGAACTGCAAGCGCCAGAACTTGTGGACGTGCCTTTGATGTTTGTTAACGGAAGATAAAATGTCCGTTTTTATACCTTGCAAACTGTAGAAATATTCCAAATGTCCCCATTCTCACTTTGACAGGTCCTCTGCATGATTTTGAAAGTGGTTCATGATTTGAAATCAAACTGTACGAAATGTTGTATTGAACAATAAGCAACCCATCTGCCACGACCAAAGTTTAAACAATGATTCTATGCGTGAGAGTACAAAGTTGGGAGTGTTTGAGATTAAAATTATTTTAAAACTAATTTACTAAAATGAAGAAGAAGTCAACAATGCGGCTCCAATCAGTTTACCTAACCACGATCGGTCGGCGGTTATGAGCGCATCCAAAACGGGACAACAACTTTCCTTTCCTACTTCTTTTTATTTTTGTGCATCTGTTTTTTCTTCAACCGAACCGGCTTCTTTCCCGCCCGAGGTCCGGAGGAAGACCACCCCCAAAGACCGGCTTCTTTCCCGCCCGAGGTCCGGAGGAAGACCACCCCCAAAGACCAGCTGATCTGCGTTCGTGAGTCAATACTGCAATCCTTACTATGATGTACAACATCAGTGCGTAATAATTGTGGGGAAATGACTAGCTTCATACGAAATCCCAACTTTGCCTTCTCTCGCTCTGACTCAACGCTCGGCGACCACACACAATGTCCTCTTTACTATTTTCATACGCCTTATTTTCTTTCTTTCTTTTACCCTTAGTGTTATTTTCTTGTTTGTAGTAGTAGTTGTAGTTGTGTGTTTCATTAAATATACCATAAAATTCCACTCGTGGTCGTATTTTGTGTGTTCTGATTTTGAGTAAACCTCTGTAACCTAGGACTCAAAATGTCGTAGAGTGTAGCAACCTACAGATCATGTGACTGATTTAAAAAGGTTTGTCGTCATTTCGTCTAAAGTTAAACTTGAAAAATTTTACGTGGTGCCCTTTTCGAGACATTATATTGATTTTAACAATCAAATCAAATTTACGATACACCGGAAGTAACGCAAACGTCGCTCCCGGCTTATTGCCTTATCCTAAATTAATAAAATGTTTTATTTTATACATAATCTCTACAAGACGAACCCTGGCGTGAGTCCATGGCGTGAAAATAAACGTTCCCAGGCAGGAGCTACTCCAGCCTGCGGAAAAATGTCGAGTTTGCCATAGCGCAAGACAAGAAAATGAAGCCTGGATTTTTGTCTCTGTTTGTATGATCACAAATAATTATTTGCAATGTGAAGTATTTTTTTTATTATTTTTTTTATGCAAACACATTTACAGATAGCAAATACTTCACCCTGCTATATTTAAAAACTGACTAATGAAATAACTGACTGTCCATGAAGTCATGTATATTTTTTATTTACAGTATTTATTGAACCTTATCCAGGTGAGGTATTTGCAATGCCAACCTGGGTACAAAGAGCAGAGTAAAACAAAGCAAAACAGAAGTAAATACCAGGCTTTACACGATCAGGATTTTTGGGGCCGATCAGCGAGTTTAAAAAAAACGATAAACGATCACCAATCCGATCACAAGATGGAGGAATGTGTCTCGTTAAATGACCTGTTCATTTACTGTATATACTTGTGTACTTAATTGCTAAAAAAATTATATTTACAATAAATAATGTATCTATCTTCATCCATTTATGCCAGTGAGGCATAGTGACAGACAGAACAAGTGAATGGTCTTCTATTCGATGGCAGGAAGTAAATACAGTAATTAATGTATCCACGTTTTGTGACATTTTTCTTTGTTTGTGTGTAAAATAGGTTCCTTGGCTCCATAAAGGTTGGAAATCACTGCTCTAGTCAGATCGTGCGGCACGGTGCCCGATGATAGCTGGGATAGGCTCCAGCACTCCCGCGACCCTTGTGAGGATAAGCGGCTCAGAAAATGGAAGGATGGATGGATAGTCAGATCGTGTATTCTAATCAGTCAGGTCAAACCAACATTGCAACATGACAGAAATAATGGGTGCTAATTTACTGTAATTAAATTACTTTATTGTAATGAAATTACTTCACCCACACCGAAACTTTAGAGCATGATTCGACAGAACGGCAGCATGTTTACGTACAACCGTCAGTGCCAGCAGTAGCTTGCTAGGCTACACAACGTTGTGTTGCTTGCTTGCGAGCCGAATCGTATTCAAAGCACGTGAACATACCTCAAGAAATCCTTAAACGAACGTCCCGAGCACAGGTGACCACCAACACACGTTTTCCCCCATCCATCCATCCATTTTCTGAGCCGCTTCTCCTCACTAGGGTCGCGGGCGTGCTGGAGCCTATCCCAGCTGTCATCGGGCATGAGGCGGGGTACACCCTGAACTGGTTGCCAGCCAATCGCAGGGCACATAGGAACAAACAACCATTCGCACTCACAGTCATGCCTACGGGCAATTTAGAGTCTCCAATTCATGCATGTTTTTTGGGATGTGAGCGGAGAAAACCCACGCAGGCACGGGGAGAACATGCAAACTCCACACAGGCGGGGACGGGGATTGAACCCCGCACCTCAGAACTGTGAGGCTGACGCTCTAACCAGTCGGCCACCGTGCCGCCACGTTTTTCCCCATTTTGTCCTAATAATACAGTCGGCGTGATCCACTCTTGTTGTCGTCGCCACGGTAACGAGTGTATCCGGTCGCATTTCAGTTGACAAGATAAAGCCCAATGATCCTAAAAAACGGGATGTGGTGGTATCGGAATACAAGATTTTATTGTAGTAGTGAAGTAGTAGTGACATAGTGAAATCCTGAAAGAGCAAATTTATCTTGTAGTCAGATCCAGGCATTATGTGTTGCCTGACTCAGACGTGTTGTCTGTCCCACACCACCGACTTTTTTTTTTTAAATAACTTCATTGGCCGTCAAATATTTACAGTACTACATGACAAGGCTCAAAATAAACTAGCTTTTGGATTCAAATATACTCTGCACGATGGCGACGCGGCGTAAAGGTCTTTTGCGTAGCCGATCAATCACGTCATTGATCGGATCGACGAATTATGACATTAAAGTCAATCAGCCGATCAGCATAAAATGCTAATTATCGGCCGATACAGATCAGGCAGATAAAATTGGTGTAAAGTCTAGTAAATATATATACAGACTGTACAATGGGAAAAGTTAAAATAAAATATAAATATTACATTACATCGTAGCACATGGTGAATAAAAGGTGCATGTCAGCGGATGTTCTCTAAAGCTGGAGAACTTGCATGAAAAAAAAATGTAATCGCCTGAATGCCAGGACATGAGAAAAACCTCTCTTTTTGAATAAATAAATTTATAAATAAATGTAGAAGCCTGCAGATGACTATACATGTGATTTATCGTTCTCAAATTTGTAGTGGAACTGTGTAAGGATTCAGCCTCATTTGCTTAAGTGCACAGAAGTAATAAGTGCGATGGAAAAACAAAACACATTGATGCCCCCTGAAGACGATCGTCTACGGGATTTTTATGCCACTGAAGCTGATCATCAATGGGGGGGGGGGGCTTGTATGCCCTCCTCCGGGTGGACGTCCGGGGCCTCCGCCCCCTTTTCACAACACTGTTGAGTTCCTCCTGTCCCCGAGGGTCTTTTAAAGACTTCCAGGAACTCTTCAGGGGGCGGGCTGTGCTGACGAATGCCTACTGGTTGACACAGACGTCTGTCATTAGCGTCACATAGTTGTTTACTTATCCCATTCCGCCTCATAAAAACACATTGAGAAGCAAAACTTCAGATCACACATTTTGAAATTTGCATCAAGTCCCCCTTCTGCTTTACCTTTCTGAAGGGTAGCAAGGCAGATTCTATTTTTCTTACTTAAATTACATCTGACATCGCATTAAACCAGCGGTCTACCTACTGCGCCGGACTTAGATGTGCACCCAGCAGGCGTATGTTCAGACCAACTTCCTGCCACCAAATTGTCATGCCCCTGGGCACATGTCAAAGGACACACCCTCGCTGCACTGAAACACCCAGCTTGACCGTAATGCCAAATTGCCAAACACACACAGCAAGCCCTGCGCTTGCACAAAAATAAATGATACGCCGTTTTTGCGCTCCACCACAGTTGTACTGGCTACAAAAACAGAGCCCATATATACAGTACTTTGGGAAACTGAATGATTTTTCAAAGGAAAGAGCTTGTAACTGATGAAACAATTAAGTATATTTTAGGACTGGTTGATTTATTGTGTGTACGTGTTTCAGGGGTTGGCACAAAGCACAGCAGAACACAATTGAAAGCTTGTGATTTGGATTCCAGACACTCCAGCTTCTATTGCTCACACCCATTCACACGCATTCATGTATACACACAGCCAAGTACCATCTCTGTACGGACCGAATGTCAACACTTAAAACACGAGACAGCCATCTCAGTGAGAAAAAAATAACTTAAGTCACTTGAAGTCACAACTCCACTATGTGTGATTGTGATCTGCATAAGCGCAGCATAACAATCACAGCAATGTTAGTCCTTAATGAATCAATGCCAAATCATGACTTGTCAACTGTAGGAGGATATCAGATGACATCACGGTCTATTTTTATTAACTGTTTCTGTCCTTAAAATAGTTGAACACAAGAGATGAGATATGGGGTTAGAAGTTTGCGCAAACACATCATGGGGGAATAATGATACAAAATACATACTCATTTACTTGTAAAAACAAGGAATTGAGTGTACACGTTTCAATTTAATTTTGATTTTCACTATGTTTTGTCAAAATTATACATACTGGCTCAAATGGTTAATTTTCATACAATTTGATTGAGTTAATCAATAATGGTAAAGACCTACCCCAGTGAATTTCATTTAAAACTCATTCTCTGCCATTGACGGCTGTTGAATTCAAATATCCATGTTAACATGATGGACTGGCAGTGAATGAGTTGAAAAGTCTGTTAATTTTACTGATGAGTATTTGATTTATTGGCAGTTGTTATCATTCAAAAGGTAATAATTGTTTCTAAGGAAAAAAAAAAAGTTCGGGGAGGGGGCTGTAGGGCAGTAGTGCCTGATTTTTATTGCACGATACTACACGGGAACCACACGAACACGGGGTAGGGCCAAATACTGCCAGTCAGAGGACCTGATGGTCATTATAATGGAGTAAGCCATGCCAAGGCTCTTGGGGCTGGGCCCCTCTGCCCTTTCTTGGGCCGATGGTGCAACATGAAACATACTGTAAATAGTCCTGTTAAAAACAATAACAATAAAAATTGTGCCCTGCAATTGGCTGGCGACCAGTTCGGGGTGTACCCCGCCTCTCACCCGAAGATAGCCGGGATAGGCTCCAGCACGCCCGCAACCCTAGTGAGGAGAAGCGGCTCAGAAACTGGATGGATGGATGGATGAATGGACTAAGTTAGCACATCTGCCTCACAGTTCTGGCGACCGGGGTTCAAATCCCTGTCCTGCCTGTGTGGAGTTTGCATATTCTCCCTGTGCCTGCGTGGGATTTCTCCGGGTGCTCCGGTTTCCTCTCACATCCCAAAAACATGCATGGTAGGTTCATTGAAGACACTGAATTGTCCGTAGGTGTGAATGTGAGTGTAAATGGTTGATTGTTTCTATGTGCCCTGCGATTGGCTGGCGACCAGTTCAGGGTGTACCCCGCCTCTCGGCCAAAGTTAGCTGGGACAGGCTCCAACACACCTGTGAACCTACTGAGGATAAGCGGTATGGAAAATGGATGGATGGAAAAGGACTAAGAAGAAGGAAAATAAACAATGTGCAATAAGCATAAACAATGTGGCGTAACCAACAAGAATAAGTGTGCAGTTTTAATGGGTGAATCTGGCTTATTTAGTGTTCACAAGTCTGATGGTTAAGGGGAAGAAGCTGTTCATGTGGCAGGTCGTCTGAATGGACTGCAGCCTTCTGCCTGAGGGAAGAGGGTTGAACAGGCTGTGTTCAACCCCACTGAATCCCGATCACTGCGTGGCCTTCATTGCACCACCACCAATCAGAAGGGAAATACCAGAAGTGACAGAGAACTGGACAAAACACACCCCTTGCACAATCAGGAAGTCACAAGATGCCGGAAATCCAGGAACAATACCATCTCTGACAAATGCACAAAACAGTGGACAAGTTCAGATGATGCAGATGCAAACCTAGACATCCTAGAGATAGGTTAGTAATTTACATACTGCATATGCATGCAAACACAGGAGACAATTAAGTGGACTACTTGGGGAAAAAAAGAAAAACATTAATTCAAGTAACCCCTACTTTGAAACACCAATATCAAAAACTCCCACCCTTTGGCGGTTTGAATCAAAACAGCAGTACGAGAAGAAAAAAAAGAAAGACAAGATCAAACCTGAGTGGACAAGTTCTCTTTGTCTCTACATTTCTCTCAGCAGTAAAACGCATCCTTATATCTTTAGTGTATTGTTCAGTGTTGACAGCTGCCACAAAGCGATGTTTTCTGTGTGTGTGTGTGTGTGTGCATCCTCAAAAGAGAGCCAAACAGACAGTATTGCATCACATAACAATCACAACATACAGGAACACTGTCTGCAATAATACAAACTACATCATTACATGTATACATGTTTAATAATTATAATTCTAAAAAGACACATTTCAAGTAAACAAAGAAAAAACTGTAAACGACTGATTGGAGCCCTCAAAACAAAGGTTTCTGTCAAAGTACACACACACACACCAGCAATTCAACTTTTGAATCGCTTAAAAAAACAAGATGAAGGTTTTGGAGTGGCCTAGTCAAAGTCCAGAGTTGAATCCGATTGAAATGCAGTGGCGTGACCTGAAAAAGGCCGCTCATGCTCGAAACCCCTCCATTTTTGCGGAATTCAAACAATTCTGCAAGGAAGTGGGCCAAAATATCTCCACAGTTATAGAACACGCTTGATTTCAGTTGTTGCTGCTGAGGATAGCCCAACCAATTAGGTTTAAGGGGCCATTACGTTTTCACACAAGGCCAGGTAACACAAGAGGTATGTTTTTGTTTTTGTTTGCTTAATAAATTAAAACATCATTTAAAAACACCATTTTAAGTTCACTTGGGTTATAGTTGTCTGATATTTACATTAGTTTGGTGATCTTCAACATTAGAGTGGGGACACTATGCAAAATTTTAGGAATTGTGCTCCTCTTGCCCAGTTGGAAAATAAACACCATGCAGGGAGGCTCGGATTGTGGATCGTGACCAAGGCAATAAAATCTACAAAACGTTGGACTGGGCTGATGTTGAGAGTTAAGATACTGTTGAATTTTGGAATATGTTTGCCAACTATATGAGGCCAAGGAAAAATGAGATGATAGTGAGGCATCGTTTCAAACAAAGGAAGTAAAAGGAAGCAAAAAATAATAATAAAAAGGAAGTAAGGCCCAACAGAGAGTTTTGATCACTTTGTGAAAGACTTGAAGCTACTTCTAATGGACTATTAGTACGCTGACATTCAAATTGATGCTATAATAGCAGGAGTGACAGAAAAAAAGAGTGCAGGGGAAGATTTTGGAAGGAAGACTTAACATTGTCCAAAGCGAAAGAGATTCCCCAGCAGGATGAAATGTCACAAAAACAAAATGATTATTGTTATAAAGGAAGATCCACATGTGTCAACGTTACCAGTGTCCACCAGACCAAAGCTTTGTACAATAAAAAATACACACAACCAAGCCCAGCCGGCAACCTATCAACAGAGACAGACACTAGGTAAACAAACAAACAGCAGCTTTAGATATGGCACCCCCCCCCCCCCCCCCCACTCCTCCCACATAAAAAAAAAAAAAAAAAAAAATGCATGGAATCAAGGAAACTATCCAGCAATCGCCTGTGTTCACACTACTGCAAACCAAACTACTGGGCAGTGTAGTGTGCTACAACTCACAACGTGTCAAGTGTCAAAATTCTTGCTGCATGGTACTCAGGTTGAAGTGGCCGTTCCAACCAGACTCAGCATTTTTACAGACTGTCATTTTTGGCAAATCTTATGGGTGGTAAACATCAACATTCTGGATCAGTAGGTGGAGTTCAGAATAGACGCCAGCGCAAAGTGCAACATGACCCTGGACAGCTATAACTCACTAGAGAACCCAGGAGAATAGGGTTGGGAATCTCTGGCACGAGGCAGATTCGATACATATCTCGATACACAGGTTACGATTCGATTCGAAAATGATACCTTTAAGCGCGTAACAATACGATACGGTTCAGTATGGGAGCGATACGATTATTCGATATGATTCGATTTGGTGCAGAAACAATGCAATAGTTAACATTTGTTGATGTAGACGTTAATCATAAAGAATCTTGAGTTCACTTAACTTAACCCAATTCTTTAAAATGACATTCGTCTAAACCTTTTTTCAAACATGTAAAAGACCATTTATCTCTGAGAATTGTTGCTTGATGGCACTGTAAAAAAAATAAACAAACTATATTATATATCTATATTTTAAAATCAAATTATTTAAATAGACCACAACAATTTGTTTTGTACAGAAAATAATCTGCACAAACAAACAACCGTTAACAGCTAAGGGGTGTCTAGCACATGGTGCCATTCAAACTAGGACCGCCATTGCACACACGCAATGCTTTTTTTTTTTTTTTTATACAATCGCACTGCTTGCTGAGTGCTAACTGACTTTTTGAGCTTTAAGTCGTGATGACTAGCTTAGCTCGACTGCCGATGGGCTTCGGGACATAGCTGGCTGTGTGTCCTCTTGGTAGTTTATTCTTGGAGTCGCAAAGTACCAACAATGGAACGCATAAGTGGACTGAATGGGCTCGAGAAGAAGCGTTAGTTTGGTGAGGTATATAGCCCATGGGAATTGCCGAGATGTACCCAGCTTTGACATATTGTCTGCATGTTTACAATCTTCGGCACACATTTCGCCGCCGGACTTGAGAGTAGCTATGTCACGTTACGTTGCATTCAATGTTTACAACTGCCGGGGGAAATGTAGCGTCTGTGAACGCTACTTTTCTATCGCTGTGACCACGAAAGGGGTGAGGATTGGGCATTGGGGGCGGTGGTCCGGTGCCCGTGCCCCTCACTTTGGGAGTAATCGAGGCGCGGGTTGGAGACCGCCTGGGTCCTGGGGAGTGGGTGGCGTCCACCTGGTTGAGTCCTCCGCTGGATGGGCTCGCAGGCTTGGCCGCAGCTCCGTACACCATTTGACTAACATGCATATGATATGATATGTCCCTTCACGAATAAGTTCGATAGACACGCTATAGGCTTTAATTGCTTGTGCTGGGACCACTAATTACAACACAGGTTATACTAAAATATGAACTCACAGCTTCTTACAAGTGTTTTGACACTAAAAAGAATCCCACCGAACCACTGGTCAGTAGCAATGCCTTGCTCATTTCCCACATCCTGTCCTGCCCTGCTCTTTTCTGACCACTCTCATCTTGTTATCTCAGTTAGTTATTGCATGTCCTCACCGGATCCCCCCATCCACAAATTAAAAACATGATTTGACAGCTGTAATGTTACTTGTGCTCAAATATCGACTGTCTAACTATGGTTCTGCTGTGGTTCGCACTCCTATTCCCCTTGTCCACTCTATCCCTCTGTCTGTCCCCTAAAACCATTTTCTGTCTGGCTGCATTTTCAATAAACATCAGAATAATTAAACACTTTACAAATAAGCAGAAGGAGTATTTCAAATTCCCCTGTTGTACAGCAAAAGTGTTCCAGCACAAAAGGCATACAAATCCACCATTCTGCAAGGCCATGCAGCTGAACAGGACAGGACAGGACAGTTAGTCTAGTAGCATTGGTAGTGCCCACCACTGCTGTTTTTGGGCGTAAGCAAGTTACTTGAACGGCACACAGCGTGAGAGTTCTCGCACTTGTTGTCAGAGATGAAAACTGTAAAGTCTCAGGCAACCGATTCCTAGCCTCAGGATATCCGGTCCAGAGCCCTCCAACCGAAATATCTAAGGATTCCTGACAGATATTGTATCGATTATGGGGTCTCTTACTGATACAGTTGTATATCTCAGCTTTACGAACGGATATCCGGTCGCATTGGTTTATCGTTCCCAATACTACAGGAGAGCGAAAGCTCTCAAACAGCATCCAGTGCTCATACTCGAAGCACAAATTGATACCAGTTGCTGCAGTAAATCTACCACTTAACTACAGCGGCGCTGAAACAGAAACAAAGATAGAAATTAAGGACATTGCTCAGGAAAACCTACTCAGTGTTACTACAGCCGAAGCGTAAGGCCTAATTGCGCAGCTCGATTCCCTGCAGGATGGTGCCAAAATAATCGAGGTGAGTGCTGCCGATAATACCACACTGTAGCAAGAAGAACCAATAGGGCTGGATGTTTTTCCAGAACTAACACACACTACAAGGTTTTCGCCAGGCAAATACATGGTCAAAATTGATGCAGACACCAAGGGCATCGGGCATGCAGTTCGCAGAAACTAGCAGCACTCAGAGAAAACATAATTTAGAAATTAGCTGAGATGGAGGAGGGAGGCTACATTATCAAGGTAGACCAGCCCACAGAGTGGGTCAGCTTTATGGTGGTTGTCACACACAAGGACAAGATCAGACCCTGCGTCGAACCAAACGACCTAAATAAAGATAATCAAGCGGAAACACCATAGAGGACGTAATCTCCAGCATACTGGCCGTTCCTCTACATAGAGCTGGATAAAGCATCATCCTTTCTTGCAACCTTCAACAATCCAATAGGAAGGTTCAGAAGACTGAGACGGCTTTTCGTGTGCACCCAAAATATTCCAGCGTAAACAAGATGTTTGAAGTCATCAATGGAGCCGCAGGCATCATGGATGACAGTATTTGACAGAGCCATAAAAAACCATCTCGTCAAGATCTCAATGTGAATTTCACTTGTCACATACTTTGGTCGGTCTGGAGTGAAGTCAAATTTGTTTTTAAACAGAGCTGTCTGTATCAGTATGTGCAGTGTGCTGTTTCTATCCCTCGGTGTCAGTAATGCCTAGGGCATAGAGTTCAATGCCGGATTACATTTTGTTGAAAAAAAACAAAAACAAAACAGATGACATACTAATACCTGACTTCGGTCTGATATGTTCCAAACAATACACTGTCTTTCCTATGTTTGAAAAAAGCACCTTTTTATTTCTCCCTGACCTTATGAAGCATTCTACAAAAGTAAAGGTTAAGCGCTGTTTAGGAAATGTGACTTTCCAGGGAGGCCCTATGTTACGTGCTCAAAAACAAAGGCGCTGATTGGCCAAAGAGAAGATCTGTGTATCTGCGATCGATTGCTATTCCTGAAGTACCCGGATGTCTGTCACAGCTAATTTGAAGCTGCATTTGTAGAACTCACATTGAACAATGCGAAAATATATAGAGCTTGAGCATTTCAGTGAGGATCAAATACAGTTTCAGAGAAACCAGAATACATTTTATAAACTTACATTCAGTTTCAAGTTTATTGGACTTCAGTTCAAAACTAATACATTCAATTTCAAATGATACTATTCAGATTCAGTTTTTCATGCAATTATTCATGTTAAGCAATTCAAATTCAAATATAAATGATTCAAATTCAGTTTGTGGTGGCACATATTTCAGCCCATAAGGGTGGCCCGAACTATTAGTAGGTTTAAGGGGCAATTACTTTTTCACACAGGGCCAGGTGGCTTTGCACAGTTTGTCCCCCCCACTCTTAATAAATAAAAAATGGCATTTTATGTTTACTTGGGTAATATTTGTCTGATATTTACATTTGTTTGATGATCTCAAACATTAAGTCAATCACAGAGTGAGGCAACTATTCACACTCTTGAGAACTGAGCGGGAAGTCAGGTGAGCGAACCGCTGCACCGTCAGTGACTTACCTGCGTGGACTCAAATGTTTCAAAGTTCACTTTTCTTTCAGTATGGCCCACAGTTGTTTCATGAATTTAAATAGTTGAATATCAGTGGTACTGTATTTCGAGAACAAGTGATTCTGACGTAGACTGACTGAGATTAAAAATTCCAATTCTGATGTATGTATACATTCGATATCATCCACAGATTTTACACGTTCAACTGCCAAACCAGACATTTCCATCCAATCAGTCTGCTTTTACTGCTAAAATTCTTCATCATCATCCCAAAACCACCTCCGCAGAAAAAAATGCAGGGTCAAGTTTGTCCGTATCTATTACTGACTATTATAATCAATGAACTGTATGTTTTCTATGACCTGCCAATGATTATTCGAGATAAAAGTACATTTGAACTAGCAGTGTTACATTTTCCTCCTCCAACTTGGACTTGAAGTCACATGTTGCGCTATTTCGTGGCTGCCAATAATCAATCAAATGCGTGCTTCATCCCATCATTTAAAATTTTTTAATAATAAATACAAAAATAAATACAAAATTAAAAAAATAAATAAAATAAAAAACTCACCGGCAACATTACTGCTGCTCACAGCTGCTTGGAGAAAATAACTTTCTCGTCGCTGCTTCTTCCTTGTGTGTCCCAGACTTCTTTCTCCGAGTTGCAGCAGACCTGCAGATGCATGGAAAACCCAAAACTCCTGCTCCCCTTCTTTCCTGTCAACCCCTCCCCCCCGCTCCCCCTGTCCCTTCCTCCCCTCTTCCTTCCTTCTTTCCTTCCTTCTTCTGTTAATGCTTGATCGTTTCACCCAGGCAAACCTCACGTGGTTTTAAGAAACAAGAATAGCACTTGAACTAAAAAAAAAACAACAGCAGCACTTGATTGTTTGCTCATCAGTTGGCGAGCTTCCAGTGTTGTCAGTTTGAACTGGGTCACCGTCCCGCTCAGCTCATCCGTCACATCTGTCTCCCCCCCCCCAATCCGACACATTACGGTTTATGGCCTCGTTCAAAATGTTCAAAACGAACACTGAGCAGGAACAGAAAACTGGCATAATATTTTTCAGACATGGGAGAGTCGCTTATAGGTCGCCCCCTGTTGGCAGACGGAGGTAAAAGCCGACTAGTTTTATCGCACATCATACATCAGCCTCACATCTCGATAACAATTTGGTTATTTAATGATGTTTTCACCAAACATTTCCACACAATGTCTATTCGATACGTTTTGTTGCGGCCGCCCTGAACTTTATTTGCTAGTCACCCAATGACCTCCTTTGAAACCCAAACAAAATAAAAGCGACCTGTGACTTCTCAGTCACGTGCGAATGAATATTCGTACAGAATCAGATCTTATTCGGTTATATAATCGAAGTCAACGATAAAACAGGTTTTGGACGAAAAAACATTGTTCATTTAAATTTGTTTAAATATATATATATATATAATAAAAAGCGAGACGTTGGCGCCCTCTACTGTCCATAGAAACCAACAACACCAACGATGGAGACGAACTTGTCCAAGTTTGATTTTTTTTTTTTGTATTTTAGGAACCTCGACAGACTGTTTTAAAGTTCATCTCTCAGTCAGTCAGCCACTCACACATTGTTTTTTTTGTGTGTTTGTGTCGATGGGACCGCATATATTAAACATTCATTCCCATGTAGTAAGAATGTAGAAATGAAAAACATTGGGTTTCCCCTAAATGTCTTATTGAAGTGTGTGTGAATGTGGATAGTCCCTCTAGTGTTTACGTGTTGTACAAGTACACAAAAAGACTACTTATCAGGTTTAATGTCAGGAGGCAATTCACACAGAAACACAGTGAAATAAGTAAATAAGAGGTATAAATAGATCAAAAGGAACAGCAAAGAAAACTAAGACATTGTTGACAGCATTTAACACAATGCCCAAGAGAGTACCAGAGATGAAAAGGAATTTGGGCATGTTGGGTAAAAGATGTGCTCTACGGTTGGAACAATAACAAGGAGTGTTTGCATCACATGGTTGCACAAAGCGCAGGTCGCAAACCCCATTGCCGTTACCATGCACATTACTGACCATTAACAGTATGGCATGGATACTAGTGATCCAATACTATACAGTACACCACGCTGACAGACCACATAAAGTGGGGACATGGCGCAAAAGGGGACAGGAAACTGAGGAAGATGATCCTGATTGTAATCACAATTTCTTCTTACAGATAAGACAATCAACAAACTATTAAGCATACAGTGCCAAGTAAAAAGTTAATTTGTCCTTCCTGATTTTTGCATATTTATCATACTTAAATGTTTTTAGAGACCCAGCCACTTTGAACATCTCATTAAGACAACCCAAGTAAATACAAAAGGCAGTTTCTAAATGAGGATTTTATTTATTAAGGTCACGGGGGGGGGGGCAATCCAGAATTATCTGGCCGTACATGTGTTGGTTTGATGATTGGAAACTTTTTAAATGTGAGAAACATGCAAACTAGAAATCAGGAAGGGGGCAATACTTTTTTTTTTTTTACAGCACTGTAGATTCAACAATTTTTAACCAATTTCCCTTTTAGACTTGGTGACCACTGGGAAAACCATTGCAGTATAAGGTGATTCTATAGAAAAACACAGTGACATGACACGGGACAAATAGATACATTATTATTATATAATACAGCAACATTTGCCTAATACATTTCACCTTCACCTGACATACACCTGAAAATTGAAAATCCTCGCTGAACTATCGGCGCTACACCCTGGACACAGGTCAAAGAGGAGAGATTGGAAGTACACATTTAAAAACAAACAAAACATTCATCTGAATGTGGAGTGACAAGTGAAAAGCACAAACTTGACAAAAGAAGCTCGACTTCATCGCACCACATGTATTTATTTATTTATTTATTGCTCTGTATTAACCAAAGGCGGTTGTTGAATGGAACAAATTCCAATATTTTTTGTTTAGATGCAAAAAAAAAAAAAAAAAAAAAAAAAACGTTATTTATCAATGACATTATCAGAGCCACAATTATTTGCGAACCTGTCACATTCTTGGAATGCCAGATGGGAAGGTTTTCATAACTTCTAATTGACAGTTATACATACATATACCTTAAGATAAATGTTACACTTCAACATTTTGTCTCATTTTATCATTACACAATCAACTGTACTGTATATTTCCATAGTGCAGGAATACATTTGTACAAATTATTGTTCTGAGGAAAAAAAAACCTAACTTGAGTGGTTTAAAAAAAATATATATATATATATATATATATATATATATATAAATACAACTACTACACAAAATATGAGCCAATCTTAAATCTCTCAGGTCTAGTACACACAAAGATAATCGGGCTGTTTATTCGGTCAATTTTGCCCCTTCCCAATCCGGGACGACAAACACGAGATTATCTTGTGTTTTAATGAAAAGATTATCCTGTGGTCTGAGGTGTGTTTAGAGTGAACTGCCCCAATGAGAGGGTCCGAAATGGGTTGGGACTGATAATATTAACTATGGGGGGAAAAAAAAAATAAAAAAATAAAAATCTTCATACGTGTGGGGCAAGCTGACGACTCCAGAGTCACGACCTCCGTCAAGTGTGACGTCAAACGGAATGGAACCAATCAAGACGTGACCTGACTGAGGAACAAGGGAGTGGGTGGGGGGGGAAAAAAAAAAAAAAAAAAAAAAAAGAAAAGAAAGAAAAAAACGTGCTAATATAAAACAACATTTTGGATCCCAGAAATGGAGGCCCAGCTCGTGAAGCTGTGGGAAGCCCGTGGGTGCTTATTTAATGTCACTGCAAGGAAAAAAACAAAACAAAAAAAAGTCAAATGTCATGCTGTCTGTCCATGATTTTTTTTCCCCCAGTGATCTTTTTTATCCCCCTCTTCTTTTGTAGTTTGGGATTTTTCTGTTAAAAAAACAGATCCAAGACCCTCATCATCCCCTCTCCTCGTATCGCCTCTTCCATGTTACGTCTTGTGCTTTGCGGTTATTGCTTTCGTTCTTCTTCGTTTTTGTTAGATCATATCGGATCACGTGAGATTTCTGTATTGGAGGACGAGATTCTAGATTTGGCGGTGGAACAGAATCTTTGGTGTGTGTTAAAACTTGAATAACTTAGAAATATGTAACACTGTATGTCAGTGGTTGTATTTTCAGACATATTGGTCATTACAGTTGGGGTTCATTTTAAGTATAGAAATAGACAGCATGAATTCCTTGTAAGTGGCCACTAAATAGCTAAAAACACCAAAATACAGACAATCAACCAGCAAGCCCCAAAAGAGATTCTGCAGTGTTTGCTGTGTTCGGTGTGTGAGAAGAGGAAAGCGCTGAGGCGGGGCAACTCATGGCTGCTTTGTCATGACAACGTGCCTGCTCACAGTGCACGTTGTCATGGATGGATAAACCAAAACGAAGAACAGTTCGACTCGGTGAGATCTTGTTTTGACATAATTTGAACAGCTGATGTGTACTTCAGCTTTACCATAACATTAAGATCCAAAACTTTCCATGTGTAATATCTAATTATGGATTGCGGACTGAATCGATGGAGCGAGAAGTCCCCAGGACTTCAAGCTATTACAAGTCTAATTACTTCTTGGATAATCTTAATTACCGGTAGATGTTTTATGGACGTCTTAACATTTTTTAACATACATCATCATCAAAACATGCCTGAGCCGCCTACGGTGGCAGGAAGCTGCGCTTGTCGATTCCTACTGTATTGTGCAACTCTGTCCGTTAGCATCTTTGGAGCGCAAGCACAGTTTGGGTTTGTAGTTTTCCAGGAAAAGCAACTGCTTTGAGTTGAATGCTCCACGGCGCTTCCTGGAAAACAACATCATGATGCTTGAACCCAATATTCAGAAAAAGGATACTTTTGTGAGTAAGGTACCCCGTGATTCTCAAAGTGTGGTACCAGTACCACTGGTGCTATCTGGGCTGCCTCTAGTGGCATGCGAAAGAAATCACTGCAACTGCCAACTACAGTTCAGTTGTATTTAAATTTTTAGGACAATACATTTGCAGTTCATCTTTAATACGTTTGTTTTAAACCTTTTAGTTAGGTACAATTTGTATTTAACTTTTGTGAAATACATGTTAATTGATTTAATAGTTACGTGTTTAGTATTGTATTTAAGCTCAGTGTTCATGTTCACACTGTGCAATGTTACAGTGGCTTGCAATAATATGAAATATACAATTACCACTCAAAAGAAACACTTTCTCATGCTATTGAATGGAGAAGTGTCTCCAAATTTTAGACTTTGTCTTCTTTTTATTTATTTGATAGAGACATCACAGGAACAAGGACAAACCAGATGCATTGCTTTAAGTCTTTTACCACAAGTGCTCATTCTCTATACGACCACAGGAGGCTTAAAAAAAAAAAAAAAGGTACATATAAAATACAGGACTGTAGAAAGATCACAGACAAAGTTATTACACTGCTCGTGTACTTCTCAGGATGAATAACTCTCGGTTTTGATGAACCTGATGGCCTACTACACGACTGTATTTTAATGTTGGTCATAATGCTGGCACTTGAAGAGTTAAGTTTTTTTTTTGTTTTTTTTTAGGACTGGACTTGGTGTAAAAGGTTTAAGAACCACTGGGAAAGTGTAAAGGCTGCCATGTACAAACTACAAAAATAACGTGGCATTAGGTGCTAATGTACTCACAGTCTTATGAAGTGAACGGCATCTTCATACTCCATCCCACACTCGATTAGAGCAAGGGCGACCAGCACTGGAGCTCTGGGGACAAAAAGCCAATTCCGATAACTTAACGAGGAGGGCAGTGTAGCCTATCGTCAATCAGTTCACACCGGTCAGTCATTCTCAACCCACTTTTGAGACCTGTTTGGGGTGGGCCGTGGATAGAAAGTAATATTCATCCAAATGTGTTGACGTTTACCCAAAAAAAAGAAAAAAGCTCATTTCCAATGCAGGCACCAAACATCATCAAACATGTTTGGGATGAACAAGAACAGAGATCAAAGCAAAGCCAAGCATGCTCTCTCACCCAACATCATTGCATTCTGATTTTACAAATGCTCAACTGCATGATAATGTCCCACAGACCCCCCCCCCCCCCCCCAGAAGTCTTTCCAAAAAGGGGAAAGACAGACCACCTCAATTTTCCAGTTGCAGTTTGCGAGAGCCAGGTGACCCACTACTGTTCAGCATTCAGAAAAAATAAACATATGTACAGTACATCATGCATCTAGGGAAAACATACCTTCCCAGTCCAGCAACACAATGCACAGCCACACAGCTGCCAGGCTCGTCTCGAAACTTTGTCTGCAAAAGACTCAGCCAATCATCAACCACTTCATCTGGGGGGGCCGAGCCATCGTCAAATGGCATATCCTGGAACAAAGTAGGGGTGGTTAAAAATATTGATGAATCGATGCATCGCCATATTCCAATTGATATATCGGTTGAATCAATTCACCATCTGGCCACTGGAGGGGACAAAAATATACAGAAATAAAGGTGGCAATGTCAGTTTTTTTATTGTTTTTTTATAACTTCCTATACTCATTATAATGCCCTCAAGGAAAAAAATCAGTTCACACTCTGCTGTGTCTTTCGTGTTGCACGCCATACAGAGAACGAAACCCCTCACTTTCCTTTCTGCATTTTACTGCGCCACCACAGTGTGTGGTCAAGCTCAAACATCAACCTGTACATGAGCGTGACAATACACACTGGTTCATTTGGTTTAAAAAAAAAAATGCTGAGAATGATATAGGTTATCTGCAATAATTTGTGGGACAATATATTGTCCAGCAAAATTTGTTACTGTCACAGCTTGTTCGATACTACTTTCTTTGTTTTCCTTTCACACTCACATTAACACATACGGGCAATTTAGAGTCTCCAGTCAACCTAACATGCATGTTTTTGGGATGTGGGAGGAAACTGCAGTACTCGGAGAAAACCCACGCAGGCACAGGGAGAACATACAAACTCCACACAGGCGGGGCCGGGATTTGAACCCCATGTCCACAGCTTCATTCGGAAGTAATAGTGTGCTCATGACTGCACGCATTGGGGCCCGTGATATGCAGTCACCAGCATATTGCACGTTTGAATTTTTGACATTAGTGTGACAAAATTCAAAGCGTTATGTGTCACAAAACGAGCGGGGGCCACTCCCAGCTGCAGCGCGCACCGCGGGTTGCGCTTATGCACCTCGCCACGACAAGGGGGAGGGATGTCGCAAATAATTACCGTGTAGTCGATTAAACATATACACTCTCTGGTGATAGTGTCCTGCCGTTAACTGGAGTACAATTGTGAACGTCCCTAGAAATGCCGATTGACAATCCTTTGGCGTACTTGTGCTGTCGTCTCCTGCACAAGGATTTGTGGCCATCCTGTTGTCATATACTGTAAATGTACCTATCTAAGAAATGAAATTTAAGTGAATGTTGGTGGTAAGAAAACATTGTGACAGTTTAATATGTTTGGTAGCTTTCCGGGAGTCTCTTCCACGTAGTATGGCGTATATTGTAACTGTCTCCAAAGTGCCATAGGCTGTTTCATCTTCACGGGGCGCTGTACTTACTCCAGCCTCCAGAGTGCGGCGAAAGAAAAGGGGCTTAAATTGACGGCAAAATACGCTCGCTTCCAGATTTGACAGTGGACGGCCACATTCCAGGGTTGCTTCTCCCAGAGTGCGTAGTTGGCACGAGCATTCATGACATAAGTGGATGGGAGAATTTGCGCAGAGAAGAACGGATTTAAGCATACGGGAGAATATGCCTCGATGTGAATGCTCTGAAACAAGCATTCTTCTTCTATGCCGCTCACAGCCCCTAAGGGGATAGGTGCATTTCATCTGAGGAACGTTGCATCTGTGTATAGTACATTATTAATCGCGTTTAAATCCTTCCGTTTATTCATTTATTCTGAATGGAATTTTTGGTCATGGGCAGAATTTCTCAAGCCAATAAATATTTTCAAATTAAATCTCCAGACTTCACACATAATTCCTGAAGGAATTACAAGTTCCCCAGTTTTTCAGTAACACAAACTATTTTTATGGATCATTAAAAAGAAGGATTTGGGAAAATCTGGCCTAAATCTATCACTCACCAGGACTCGAATGCCTTCTTGTTCCACTGGTCCCTTGTCATAAGTAGAAGCACACACCCTTACCAGGGTGTTAGCTCCATATGTCTTTAGATCCTTTGGATCAACACATATTATTTTAAAGTCACGACAAACAGTAATACCACAGCTGTTGTTGAAAGAAAAAAAGAATTGCCTACCTCTATAAACCTTCCAAGTTGCGCATTCGTGGGATTGTGCGTGATGAGGAACCTTAAACAGTCATAAGAGATTTCCACTGGAGCAAGACGGTTCATTTTGCACACCCACAGCACTGTACTTCTTAATATAGAATAGCAACTGTTTCGTGATATACAGGATGAATGGTAGATAAAATCTTAGATGGAAAAACTGAAAACATTAAATAATTTTTTTTTTTTTTTTTTTTTTTTTTTTTAAAAGATCAGTCCAGCCTTCCTTTAAAAAATGTCAGCCCATTCAGAGAAGTAAATCAGATAAAGAGTTGAGAAGGGCACATGAGAGGATAAGTATGGAAAGCAAGTGGAGATAAGGTAGAGACCACAAATAAAAAACAAAGTCTCTGCTTTTCCCAGAGATTTCGTCATGTGATTTAACAGGATGGCAGGGAGGGCCTGCAAAGATAAGTGAAAGTATGTGTTACATGTATATATTGTATTATTACAATTACACACATGGAACTAAATGTTTGGTACTCCTCTGTTAGTGACAGAAATACTCGCAGTCGCCACAATAATAACTTACTAAAAGTAATAATAAATAAAAATGTAATGAAATTTCACCAATGAAAATCAGACATTGCTTTTGAATTGTGGTTCAACAGAATGATTTTAAAAAACAAACTCATGAAACAGGCCTGGACAAAAATGATGGTACCTTTAACTTAATATTTTGTTTCACGACCTTTTGAGGCAATCAATGCAATCAAACAATTTTTCTAACTTTCAAAGAAACTTCTGCACCTCTCAGCAGGTATTTATTATTATTATTTTTATTTATTTATTAATTTTTTTAAAAAAGGGGCTTTCTCCAGGCGGCATGTTTCAAAAATGCAACACAAAGCGCTATACATTAATTGGAATATAAAAATTAGGCTTTAGACGATCAGGATTTTAGGGGCTGATCACAGAGTTTAAAAAAACGATAACCGATCCCATCACAAGATGCAATGTGTCTATTTAAATGACTTGTTCATTTACTGTATATAATTGTGTACTGTATACCGAGTATCTTCAAAAGTCTTCTCTCGTCAGGTCATGTATTCTAATCAGTCAGGTCAAACCAACATTACAACATGACAGAAATAATGGATGCTAACTTACTGTAATTGAATTACTTTATTGTAATTAAATTAGTTTGCACACACCAAAACTTTAGAGCGGTTAGCTAACCCTGATTCGACATACCGCTGGCATGTTTACGTACAACCATTCGTGCTAGCACTAGCTTGCTAGGCTACTTAACGTTTTGTTGCCTGCTTACGAGCGGTATCGTACAACCCCAATTCCAATGAAGTTGGGACGTTGTGTTAAACATAAATAAAAACAGAATACAATGATTTGCTAATCATGTTCGACCTATATTTAATTGAATACACTACAAAGACAAGATATTTAATGTTCAAACTGATAAACTTTATTGTTTTTAGCAAAATCATTAACTTTGAATTTTATGGCTGCAATACGTTCCAAAAAAGGTGGCACAGGGTCATGTTTACCACTGTGTTACATCACCTTTTCTTTAGCAACATTCAATAAACGTTTGGGAACCGAGGACACTAATTGTTGAAGCTTGGCAGGTCTGGACTACATGAAGGCCAGTCTAGTACCTTCACTCTTTTAATACAAAGCCACGCTGTTGTAACACGTGCAGAATGTGGTTTGGCATTGTCTTGCTGAAATAAGAAGGGGCGTCCATGAAAAAGACGTTGCTTGGATGGCAGCATATTTTTCTCCAAACCCTGTATGTACCTTTCAGCATTAATGGTGCCTTCACAGATGTGTAAGCTACCCATGCCATTGGCAATAACACAGCCCCATATCATCACAGATGCTGGGTTTTGAACTTTGCGTCCATAACAGTCCGGATAGTTCTTTTCCTCTTTGGCCTCCCGGAGGACACGACGTCCACAATTTCCAAAAACTATTTGTAATGTGAACTCGTCGGACTCCAGAACACTTTTCCACTTTGCATCAGTCCATTTCAGATGAGCTCGGGCCAAGAGAAGCCAGCGGCGTTTCTGGCTTTTGCTTTGCATAGTAGAGTTTCAGGTTGCACTTACGGATGTAGCGCCGAACTGTATTTACTGAGATTTATTTTCTGAAGTGTTCCTGAGCCCATGTGGTGATATCCTTTACACACTGATGTCGGTTTTTGATGCTGTGCCGCCTGAGGGATCGAAGGTCACGGGTATTCAATGTTGGTTTTCGGCCTTGCCGCTTACATGCAGTGATTTCTCCAGATTCTCTGAACCTTTTGATGATATTATGGACCGGAGATGATGAAATCCCTAAATTCCTTGCAATTGTACGTTGAGGAACATTGTCCTTAAACTGTTGGACTATTTTCTCACGCACCAATCATGCCACCCACCTTTTCCCAACTACCCTGTTCACCTGTGGGATGTTCCAAACAGGTGTTTGATGAGCATTCCTCAACTTTCTTTTTGCCACCTGTCCCAGCTTTTTTGAAAAGTGTTGCAGCCATAAAATTCTAAGTTAATGATTATTTGCTAAAAACAATCAGGTTTATCAGTTTGAACATTAAATATCTTGTCTTTATAGTGTATTCAATGAAATATAGGTTGGAAATGATTTGCAAATAATGGTATTCTGTTTTTATTTATGTTTAACACAACGTCCCAACTTCATTGGAATAGGGGTTGTATTAAAAGTACATGAACATACCTCGAGCAATCCTTAAAAGAACGTAATCTCTCGAGCACTGGTGACCACCACCACACGTTTTTCCCAGTTTTGTTCGTATAATACATGCGTTGCGATGTCATTGCCATGGTAACGAGTGTTTGAGTTGACCAGATAAAGCCCAGTGTTGGTAAAAGACGGGATGCGGTGGTATTGGAATACATTTTATTGCATTAGTCTGACAGTGCAACCGTGAAAGACCGTCTTGTTGTCCGATCCAGGCATTACATGTTGTCTGTCTCAGACGTGTTGTCAGTCCCACACCGCCGACGTTTTTTTTTTTTTTTTTTTTTTAAATAATTTTATTGGTTGTCAGATAGTTACAGTACTACATCAAAAGACACGCGACAAGGCTAAAAATGAACTAGCTTTTGTATTCAAATATACCGTACTTGATGGCGACGCGGCGTAAATGTCATTAAAGCCGATCAGCATAAAATGCTAATTATCGGCAGATACCAATCAAGCCGATCAGATCGATGTAAAGTCTAATAAAATTAAATCATTCCCATCTATTTTTTATTATAAAAGTATGCCAAGTAAAATTGCATTTATGGCTATGACTGCAAAGCTTCCAACCGACAGAAATTCATTTTCAGAACAATTTGTCTCAAATTTTTAAAATTAAGTCAAGAAGACTCCCGTGGGACAGTTATTGGAGTATATTATGCAATTGGATTTTAAAACTAAATAATAATAACAATTCTGCATACTGTTCAATTTCACAACAATCATGACTTATATATTACCTATTACAATTATTATCGTAATCTTTAATAAATTATGGCTTCAATATTTGAATCAACCTGGCGGATAAATTTGCAAGCCTTTTCTTGCATGCTATTTTTGCATTTCCTGTATCCACTATTGCTGCTGAAATGCAAATTTCTCCATTGTGGGACTAATAAAGGTTATATTATAAAGATGTATTATATTAATGTACTTTTAAGTTATAGGTTCATCTTTTCAGTTGAAGTAGCAGCGGTAACACCGATTTCTTTCCACTCCCTGCCTTTATGGAGCGGTCTAGCATTATCGTATATTACAGTATTTCCCTCTAAAAACAATTACCAATTTCCCTGCCCTTCAAAGTTGGCTAATCTCCACTACAATGCATTTCCAGCCAAACCAATGTGACCAGTGTACTGTACCAGACAGTTTTTTATTATTTTTTTTTTTTTTACTTATTTTCGGCCAAAACATTTTTCGCGGCCGAAATGTTGGTGCATCACTATTCTTAGCCATTCCTGGGTATTTTTAGCTATGTGTTTTGGTTCATTATCCTGTTGCAAGACCCATGACCTGAGACTGAGACCAAGCTTTCTGACACCGGGGAACACATTTCTCTCTAGAATACCTTGACGGTCTTGAGATCTCATTGTACCCTGCACAGATTCAAGACACCGTGTGGCGCAAAGCAGCCCCAGAACATAACATAGCCTCCTCTATGTTTCATGTAACCCATATTTGGTGTGGTACACACCATGTCACCAAACAGTACAGTGATTACTTGTCACCCTTTAAATAGGCCAACTTAATGATTACCAGTTTGAAGACATCTATGATGCTAATCGGACGACACACCTTGTTTAAACATGCCCCTTTGGTCAAATTATTTTCCATCTTTTCTAGGGGTATCAACATTTTTGTCCAGGCCTGTTCATTAGTTATTTTTTTTTCCAATAATTATGTTGACCCAACAATTCAAAACCAATGTCTGATTTTCATTCGTTAATTTTCATTAATTTTTTTGTTTATTTTTACCTTTGTCAATTTAAAGTTATTTCTGTGACCACTGTGGGTTTTTCTTTCATGAACAGAGGGTTACCGACAATTTTGTCCGCGTATGTTTATGCACTCTGACGTACCGTGTGCGCACGTGTCTGTGTGTGAATGGCAGCGTTTGCGTCTTTCTGGTCTCTGTGGTTCACTTGTCCACAATGAGCAACAGGTGCTGGGCTTGGCAGAACTCCCCTTCAAGCCTTGCAACTGCCATACATGAGCAGCCTGAGAAAAGTTACAATATGGGATGGTTAATTGAGTTACTGACTCGCTGACTAAATGATACCTGCAGAGTATCACAGATTCTTAAGCTAGTGACCTTTGCTGGCAATACAAATCTTTTATTTTTTTGCTCTGGACACGATATTAATGAATTCATCTTAATATAAGAACATTCATTCATTCATTTTTTCATTCATCTTCAGTTCTGCTTATTCTCACTAGGGTCACGGGCGTGCTGGAGCCTATCCCAGCTATCTTCGGGCGTGAGCTGGTTGCCAGCCAATCGCAGTAAAATAAGAACATGAACTGATCAAATTAAACAAATGGTTCAACAGAAACAAACTTTCTCTAAATGGAATGAAAAACAAAATACGTTTTGGATCTAGCAAGGCAAATGCCAATTTAAAGTTGTGTTTGAATGGCGTAAAAATTAAACACGTCTATGAAACTAAGTTTGGGGGATGAAGATAGATCGGGAACTTTGTTGAAAGCGTCATATAGAAAACATTAGAAAAAAATGTATCAAAAACAACTGGTATACTGTACAGAGCAAAAAGGGTTACTAAATATTGTTTGTGTTTAATGTATTCAACTCTTGTTTTACCCTATTTTACCTATTGCCCTGAAATCTGCAGAAATGCATGTAAAACATATATAGAGCCATTCATTAAATTGCAAAAGAGGGTAATAAGAATAACGTGGACGGGACCAGGCCGGACCGCAAGTCGTGAAAATCCATGGATAATTGTATCCATTTTAATTACATTGGAAACATACATATTTTCAAACCCCTACAAAATTCTTGTGGGAATAAACCATCAATGAAAATTTTTTTGTGGTTGGTTCCCACCCCAAAAGGAAAAAATATCCCCCCCCCTCCAAATTTTTTTTTAAAAAATCAAAAAAGTTGAAAAAAAATGTAAAAAGAATTTACGGATAGGTGAATCTGTTGGTGCCAAACTCCAAGTATGCAGGGGTCCACTGGAATACATAACGTGGAATTTTGGGAAAAATCCCAAATCTTGAAATTTATGGACCTAGATTGGTGTGAAAAGTGCCCCCTTCCTGATTTCTTTTTTTTTTGTTTTTTTTGTTTTACATTTGTCACACTTAAATGTTAGTCAAAGACAACACAAGTAAACACAAAATCAAACTACAGTTTTTAAATGAAGGTCTTTATTATTAAGGGAGAAAAAAAAAGTGAGAGCCATTATCCAGAAATGGCGAAAACATAGAACAGTGGTGAAACTTCCCAGGACTGGCCGGCCGACCAAAACTACCCCAAGAGAGCAGCGACGACTCATCCAAGAGAGCACAAAAAGACCCTACAACAACATCCAAAGAACTGCAGGCCTCGCTTGCCTCAGTTAAGGTCAGTGTTCATGACTCCATTATAAGAAAGAGACTGTGCAAAAATGGCCTACACGGCAGAGTTCCAAGACAAGAAAACACTGCTGAGCAAAAAGAACATTAAGTCGCATCTCCACCACAACGCTCTAAGAGACTCATTGCAAGTTATTGTAAATCCTTGATTGCAGTTGTTGCTGGTAAAGATGGCCCAAACAGTCATTAGGTTTAGGGGCCAATCACTTCTTCACACATATGTTTGGATTTCTTATCGCTATCATAATAAAAACCTTGATATAAAAAAACTGCATTTTGTGTTTACTTTTGTTGTCTTTTACTAATATTTAAATATGTTTGATGATGGGAAGAATTTAAGTATGACATACAAAAAAATCATGAAGGCGCAAACTCTTTTTCACACCACAGTAATTCAATTAAAAATGTTTTATTTTTTTATTTATTTTTTTACAAAGAACAAGAACCTTTGTTTGAGCAATCAGTCTTTTCTTAAACGACGAGAAGAAAAATATAATTTCAGGAGTTTTTATTTCTGGAACTTGTTAGTTTAAAACACGAGCAATACTCACTGTGATGTGAGCTGAGGAGACTGTTCATTGAGGACACACAGGACAATGTGACGGCTCCTGGATGTAGACACACCATTGATGATGATGCTTGCTGTTGTTTTGATTCTGCTCCTGGCTTCCAACGGCCCGCTAGCTGGATGCTAAACAGTGGTGCAACGAAAACCCATTAGCTTAGGTTAGCTTGCAGCGTATCGCGGCAACGAGAAATTGACGTTATTTCGCAAAATGACGAAATCAGTTTCAAGAATAGGTGACGTGCTGTGTCACAATGCGAAATAGCGGCACAGTTAAATATTGGGATGTTGAATTAGATTACGTTTACAAAAATCGACGCATCAGCTCCTGACAAGTGACATTGAGGAAAAGAAAAGAAAGTCAGGTTTCAGAGACAACAAGGACCGATTCACTGAACAATATGCCAAATATTTTACTTCCCCGAAATAAGTTATTACTGCACTCCAGTCAACTGGTTTGCAATGTAACGTGAATTAAATAAATACATTTGTCACCCAATGCAAAAAAAAACAACAACAACGTTATTATAAAAACTGTGCATGACACATAAAACGAGAACGCTGTATTTACATCCAATTCGGTTTCGGTCGTTTCGTGGAAAACAGGTCACAAAAAAATAAAATCAAAAGGCAACCAAGTTATTGTTCCAATAGCACGTACCTCGACGTTCACAACAAAAACCGAGGCGCTTTCAATTGAGTGGTTTAGTCAGCTTGGGAAGCCATACTGGGAACAGCTCAATTCTTTAACCTCGTTGGTCCTCTCGCCCCTGTTTACTTGTCAGCCTATAGATATGAACACTAGATACGCCAGCGGGGCGTGATTAGGATTCCCACTTAGTTTCTAGGCAGACACGCCCTGTACGGAATCGGATTAGTGCCAAAACGATTCACTCGAAGATTACCTGTTGTATCCCTATAGAACACGCCGTAGTTCTTACAGACGGGAGAAGTATGTGACTAAAACAAACAAATGTATTTGTTTTATTTCGTACAAATCGGATACATGTTTGGGATGGTCATCTCGTTACATCTGCGTAGCCTGCCCCTCCCGCGACGCAGGACTAAATTGTGTTGCAGTGGGGCGTGTCCTGCCTAGAAACTACGTGGGAATAGTAATAATGCCCCACTGGGTTGTAGCGGCCGGCTAACCGATGTGCCGACATGGCGGCCATGTTGGAGAGGTCGTCGTTCCTATGGAATGCAATTCATGTAGAACACTGAAATTAAGTCGTAATTTACTCATTGCTCAACCGATTTTCATGAGGGTTTCTTTTTTTGTCAACGTTGTAGCGCATGCTATCAATGCACAACAATGTAAAGACAAAAAACTAAAACATTTTTACATGTGAAAAGGACTCCCAGTTCCCTTGTCGTAATCGAACAACGCTTTACGCAACCGCATGTAGCACAATGTACCGGCTTCCTCGGTCTTTTTGTTTTCATGCTGTCCACACGTGGAATGCACTGACGAATTTGACCTCCCTAGCTTAGCGTCGCCGTAAACACGCAGTTTAAAATGGGCGTGTCGTATCTACCAACAATATATGTGCTGTCAGTCCCTCCCACGAGAGATCCTGCATATCGTATATCTCATTACTTTCTGTTTCTCCGACAGATATGTTAGGTAGATCAGACACGCCCCTTTGGAACAGCGTGCCGACGGAGAGGCTTAGCTAGGAAGGTCAAAGTCGTCAGCACATCCCATAAGTGTCGATGGCAAGAACAGTAAAAGACCAAGGATACAAGCACATTGTACTGCATAAAGTTGCGTACAACGTTGTACAATGACAACAAGGGGACTCAGGTAAAAATATTTTGTACATTTTAAAATCTTTTTTTGACTTAAAAAAAGTCTTGTATTGATAGCACACTCTTAAAGGCTTCTTTATACTCGCGCGGACGGGAACCGCGCTGACGTCACTGCGGCTATCCCGCATGCAGTTTGCCTTTATACTCGAGCGCAACCCACGCGCGTTGTTTTGAAAGTGTGCTGCAGTTTTCCTCCAAGTCAGGGGTGTCGCTACGGCTGGTATTGGCTAGGACGCCACATGGTGGCGTTTCCTCTGCATTTTGTGTCCATTTCCGGTAGCCGTTTTTTCCTTTCCTTTCCGTAACAAGTAACAAAGCAACAACAATGGCGACTGTGGAACAGAGTCTGCTCAAACAAATGGACCTAGATTACCAGATGATACTTTTAATTATGCTGCAAAATCGATCGAGAAGGCGGCAGCGTTGGTGCGATGTGGAACCGGGAGTAACGGTGTGTACGTCATCACAGCATGTGACTAAAACGGACCAATCACGAGAGATAATCTCCGCGGCAGTCTACGAGCAGCAACAATTTTTGCCGTGTGCACGTCATGCGACGCAGAGGGGCCGCGCGGGCCAATGCGTCGGTCACGTGGTGCAACGTGGGAGTATAAAGAAGCCTTGACGCTAACAAAAAAAAAAAGTAGAGTATGTTACAATTTAATTTCAGAGTCCATGCATTGCCTCTGATGGGAACGTCGACCTCCCCAGCATGGCCGTTACGTAGGCACGTCGGTTAGCTGGGCTGCTCCAGCATGTTGGCGGATCTAATCTTCAAAGCTATGCTCGCTCCTCTGTATACATATTAAGCTCCTCCCACAAGAGATCCCCTCGAGTTGTCGACGAGATCACCCGAGGCGCCGGGAATGACAAAGGTTTGGAGTAATGATTGGACGTCGTTCCTCGATGTCGTCATTTCATGCAGACGTCAAGATGCAGAGGTACAGCAGAGAATGGAAAATGTGTTTGAGAACGTCACAGACTTTCATTGTGTAATAACCATGAGTTAGTGTCATTCATTTCGGTTTTACTGCAAATACTGCCCCAAATAAAACTGAATAAAAAAATAATAAAATGAAATGAAAGGAATGAAAAAGCAAAAGATGAACTATTTTATTTGTGAAATCCTGCTCTACTTATGATCCTGCTGTTATACTGTACGCCTATTTTTATACATCACTGTTATAAAGTGCTTTTTTTGTGAGTTTTCTTGAGTTTAACTGCGGTGGAACCTCCTCCGTCCTCGCCCCTTGCTCCTCGGTGTGGCTTTACTGTAAGACAATTGAGATTCCCGATAATAAGGTGATGTCAGAACGACTTCCTGGTAAAAGCATTGAGGAACAAGAAGGATGGAATTCTAAATTCAATTTAAAAAACAGTTCTTGGTCGTAGACATCCATTCCTTGTTAATTCTTCCGTATATGTATCAAGTGAACGGAAACAGTATGCATTTTTCTTACCTGTCCTGTCATGTTTTAAAATGTCAATAACCATATAATAATAAAACTATCCATTGTGTTAGTGTGTTTGTGTGTCATGTACAGTACACTGTTCAGGGAAATGTTGACCGGCTTGTACATTTGATAGCAATAGCAATTTTAGGAAGGAGGTTAGGGAGGTTTTAGAGAATTATCCATGAACATGCTATGTGTGTATTTTATGGAACTAGAGAGACAATCGAGAGCACTGAGCAGGACCTTGACACTGTAGGAACAACAATGTTCCCCACTTATTTGCCTAGAGGGAAATAAATACTCCGAGACTCATTACTTACTCTCATCTGTACGAATCATTTAAAAAACAAACAAAACAAAACAAAAAACAATGAAAAACATCCCAACTATGAAAAGTTGTGGTGTAATAGAAAAACAACAAACTGAATTGAAATATGATTTATTATGTTTATGGAAATATGATTTATGAGTTTGAATATCAGTAATTGGGGGGTCTTCTATTTACAGTTGCACAAGAAGGCACGCTTAGTTATTTGCAGTATTTGTTTTTCATTAGATTTTTTCCCCTAAATTTATGTTTTTAAAAAATATTTACTGCAATTATTACTTTGGCACTAGTGCACAGTGCGGTGGAAAAGTATTGCCCCCCCCCCCCCCCCCCTTCTCAAATTCTTAGATTTTTGCATAGTTTCCCCACTTTAATGTTTAAGATCATCAAACAAATGTAACTATCAGACAAATATAAGCCAAATGAAATTAAAATGCTGTTTTTAAATGTTGATTTCATTTATTAAGAAAAAAAAAAACTAATGTTACCTGGCCTTGTGTGAAAAAGTAATTACCCCCTTGTGAAATCATGAATTAATTGTGGCATATCACCATTTTTGGTTAATTTTCACTGATTACACCCAAGCCTGATTACTTCCGGACCTGTTCAATTAAGAAATCATGTAAACAAATTCTGTCCTGAAAAAATCAAGTCGGACAAAAGATCTAAAAAAGCTGCAACAAAGCTGGTTTAGGATTCCAGCGAACCATAGGGAGAGCCATTATCCTCACATTGAGAAAACATGCAACAGTGGTGAACCTTCCCAGGGGTGGCCAGCCTACAAAAATGACACCAAGAGCACAGCGACGACTTATCCAGGAGGTCACAAATAAACCCAGGATAACATCTGAAAAACTGCACGCCTCCCTTGCCTCAGTTAAGGTCAGAGTTCATGACTCATTAGTGAGGAAGAGACTAGGCAAAAGTGGCATCCATGGCAGAGTTCCAAGGCGAAAAACACTGCTGACCAAAAAGAACATAAAAGCTTGACTTACTTTTGCAAAAAAAAAAAAAAAAAAAAAAAAAAACCATCAGAGTGATTCCCAAGACTTTTGGGAGGATATTATATAGACTGGTGAGATAAAAATTTATCTTTTTGGAAGGTGTGTGTCTCGTTACATCTGTCATCTTACAACATAAGAATCATCAATCAAGTATGTCAAAAACACACAAAGAATCTGTCTCCGGTAGTTGGAGCCACTTTAGTATGACAACAGACAGCCATTATGACAAAAAAACATTTTTGAGACATACAAAAACATCATACCAACAGTGAAACATGGTGTGATGGTCTTGGGCTGCTTTGCTCTTTCAGGACCTGGATAACTTTGATTGATGGATCCATGAATTCCGGAAGGAGAAAGTTCAGCCATCAGTTTTTGACCTAAAAATGAAGCACACTTGGGTTCTGCAACAGGATAACGATCAAAAACACAGCAGAAAGTCATCTTCTGAAAGGCTTAAAAAAATAAATGAAGGTTTTGCTGTGGCGTAGTCAAAGTCCAGACTTGAATCCGATTGAAATGCAGTGGCATGACCTTAAAAAGGCTGTTCATGCTTGGAAACCCTCCATTTTTTGCTGGATTGCAACAATTCTGCAAGGAAGAGCGGGCCCAAATATCTCCACAGAGATATGAAACAGTTATTGCCAGTTATAGAAAATGCTTCATCTCAGCTGTTGCTGCTGAGGATGGCCCAACCAGTTATTAGCTTTAGGGGTCCATTGCTTTTTCACACAGGCCCCGGTAACTGAATTGTTTTTTCCCTCCCATAATAAATGAAATCAGCATTTTAAAACAACATTTTAAGTTCACTTGGGTTATATTTGTCTGATATTTACATTTGTTTGATGATCTTAAACATGATAGACTTCAGTGCGTTCCAACTTACGTACAAATGTACATTGCGCCATTGTGGTAATGGTTCTTCCCTGTTTAAAACAACACAACCATGAGAAAGTTAGTTAGGTATTCACATTGACAGGCATACAAATAAACAGATAGATGGATAGATAGATAGACAGACATAGATGCCACTTTTAAAATGAGAAGAGGATTATCTTTGTAGTATTGCAATAATGTTCTTAAAAAGAGACGTACACCAATGGGATTTACAGAATCCACGGAAACATTTCATTGCAATGAGTTCACAGAGTGTGTGGGACAAAAGGGTGAGGCTCACTGTGGCATGGCTTATTTCCCCCTAATAGCACGTTTTAAGAAACACACACAAATGCATACATAAATAATCAGAGGATCCTGTTTGGTCCTATTTTCCTTTTAAGTATACAGTCTGACTGTTTCTTTCCCATTCCTTCGGGTTTTGTATTTCATAGCTTGAGTCTCTCTGTATCGTGATTACGGACAAGACAGGGCGTGTGTGAATGTAGGTGTGTGCGTGTGTGTGTGTGATGACGTAGAAGCGACTGAATCTGGTTTGGCAAGATTTCTGGAGGAAGAGCGAGCAACACAGACAAACCCTGAAAGGCAGAAAAGAGTTAAATCGTTTTTAGCAGCTGTTTCACAGCCTAACTTGAGCTGTTGTAAACTGATACTTTCTTGTTTGTTTGGGGGAAATTAGGTTTTAGAGTTTAAAGAAGGTTTCAGCACCAGGTAAGTTTAAATCTGATTTATTGTCATACTGTATGTTTCCCTGTCTCACACGCTCAAAAGTCTTCTCTGAACAGAATCATGAGTGTGTAGGCAGCTAGGTTTAAACATTACACAGACCGAAGGTAAACATATTTAGTCTAAAAGTTATTCTAGCAAAAATAACTGGTTGTTTTACAAGGAAAGTGTGTGTAACTTAAGTTATTGTTGATGTTGGGTTATATTTTTCTCTTGGTGGGATCTATGAAAGTTTTAAAAAGTTATAAAGTGGAAAAAAAAACGTTATTCATGATGATATTGCAATCGACATCCACAACCTAATATACAAGCATGCTGACATGTTTTGCTGGTTGTTTCTATGGTGTTTATTGATGAGGGTACAATATATACTGTATGTTAATGTACATGATGGTAGACGAAGCAGAATAGTCCTCAATGCTGAGCACACCTTCTTGCTCTTCAGAAGGATTCTTACGGAATCCTCCACACCTTTGTCATTACGGCCATCTTAATGTCATCCACGTCTTCCAAACGGGTCCCTTTGATGATGTCCTTGAGCTATTGAAAGAGGAAAAACATTACAAGGAGCAGTCGGTCAGTAGGGCGATTGCTCCAGTGATGTTCACTGATGTTCATTCCTCTTGGCCAGGAACTGTCAGGTCCTTAGGGCATTGTGAGCCAATGCAATGTCATGGTGACCTAGCCACAACTCTTACCTCTTCTCACACACTGGACGAAGCAAGCGCCGCGTGATTTCTTTGTAGATGTCTTGACTGATTGTCTGGCCCACATTGAAGCGGAAAACTCATGGCTTGTCGTTTGGGTTTGAAACGTATCTTTTGTCACACCAGCCCTGAAACCTTTCTGACACACCTCATTTCTTGAGAGACTACATGTCAGTGAGTCCAAAAGGATTGACTCCACGGGTGTGATTTGCATTTGTGCAATGATCCCACCACATAAACTATCAGTGATGGCAAACAGGGCAAAAGGGATGAAGATAGTAGAACCAGAAAAGGATTTTATTATGACACGCATGAGAGCGATACACGTCTTAGACCTGGCTGCGTGGTACAATATTGCATGGCTAAATAGACATTACAAAGGAAAAATTAAATGTCCACCCCAAAGTCACCTCTGTTTTGGGAAAGGGGGGGGACTCATCGTTTAGGCACATGCAGAAAGGGTTGTGTCACAATGTTAATGATGAGAAGATAACTTGTTTGTTCAATTCTATTATACAGCGGTGAACTTAAAGTATGCCCTTTCACAATTTACAATGTTAAAAACTCAACTGGATGCCTTCAGGAAGTCTCACATAACTTCAGTGTTCACGCTGCCAATGTCTATGTATGTGTATTTATTGCCTTTGTATACTTAATTTGCCGTATTATGACTTATTAGCTTGTTTTTAGATTTGTATGACGAGAGGCAAAAGTTGAAATACATTTTTATTTCGGCTATAATCGATTCTAATAGAATTGTTGTTTTGAAATGAAAAGAAATTGGAAGCAGACTCAAGTCACAGAAAGAACCATGGACAACTTTTGACATTCCACTGTATGTTATTGTTTATTTGTTTTCAAATGAGATTAAAACAATTGTGTAACACGAGCAAGCAATGGCCTCCGTTTTCCAAATAAGACTCAAACACGCACACAGTCCTGTAATTAGGTACCATACACAAGTAAGGTTGAGAATATTGCTTGATTCATACAGATGGTTACATCTGTGTTTTTCTTGCTTGAACCACTAACCTCATACACATCAGTGTTTCCACTCGTCAGCACCAATCAGTAAAAGGCACATGGTTGCATGGCTGCAACATAAGATTCCATGAAGGACACTACATTGGAATCTCCAAAGTCAACCACAATACGTTTCGAGATGCAGGTCGACATTCCAATTTGCTCTATATTCAAAACATTTCTTTCAAATTAATCCATTCGAATTTGGATAATCTGCAGTGTTTAACTGTCACCATTGTAAAATATGTTCTCCTCTGTCAGGTTACAACAAAGAAACACGAGACGACATCAAAAAATGAAATACACACTTACTCTCACACACACATAGTGATAATAGTTAAAATTTTCACTTTTTATAATTGGAGTTTGCCTGGCAGAGTGACAATTTGGTGGCAGAAAGTCGGTCTAGAATTACGCCTGTTCAGACCACGTCTAAGACTTGCGGCAAAGAAGACTGTGGTTGTGGTGAATTTGATTGGGCTACAGGGAGACAGATACTGAGGACATTTAAGTCACCTGCGGTTATCACCAGCTCATTCTGTATTTAATAAGGGTTCACATTTTCTGTTACCAAACCAGCCATAGCAGTGACAATACTCCACTCACGCACGGATCACTGCGATTACGCATTGTCCACTTCTGCACAGAGATGTATCTGTCGAGACTAGTTGTGCGATTTAAAGGGAATGAGAGGAGCCGCTTTGATTGGCAGTAAATTAAGTCGGCTTTAAACAATCCTACATTGGTGCAGCCCGCCTGCCCTCATCTACGAACTGGTCTAATCCGCCTCTGGCGTACAGTTGCGCCGCCCACCATGCAGTTATGCCGTTCACAAAAATAGGGCCTTAGTATCAACAAGATATAAAAATAATCAATGGTGTTTTTTTTAAATGTAAAAAATTTTGAGGCATAAAAACCCTTTTGAAACTTTAAACAAAAAACAAGATTTTAATCAAGTAAACAACAGCAATTTAGATTAACAAAATTGCTGTACAGTACTTGAATTACTTGGCAACAGAATTTGTGCGGAGCACAGTTACAGTGGACTAAAAAAGGCCACCCAGCTCTATTCAAATGTCAAGGTTTTGTGGTATAAAAAAGAGACCAAGATAAATTATTTTAAGATAAAAAAAAATAAATGGAGATAAAGTGATTACACAAGCCTGCACATCCTCTTATAATTGGGGTTGTAGCTGTGTTCAGAATTAACCAAACACATTTAAACTTATTTTAAACGGGAGTCAGCACACACTGCCACCATTTAATGTACCCCTGATTGACCCCAAATAAAGTTCAGATGTTCTAGTATGCTTTTCCTGACATTTTTGTAGTCACATCTTGCAGCGCAAGTCATAGCTTCCACAGCATCAGAGGGATCTCATTGTTCAATGGTATCAGTCAAGAAAAGGGGACAATAGAATTTCCAAGGATTAAATATATCATGGAACACAGTGATTGAAGTGGAGAAAATATCACACGACAGTGACATTACCGAGAATTTGACATGCCTCCAAAATTGATGAAAAGACAAGAAGAACTTGTCAGGGAGGCTGCCAAGAGGCTGACAGCAATGATGATGGAGCTGCAAGATTTCTGGCAAGTACTGGCTGTTTAATGAACCTCATACTGTATGTCTTGGCTGTGGGGTATGGGTGGCAAGATAAGATAAGATAAGGTGGATGTCTTATCTGACAAAGAAAAACATCCAAGCCCAGCTACATTTTTCAAAAACACAATTGAAATCTTTTTGACCATAAATCCACAAGGTATGTTTGGCGCAAGCACACTGCTCATCACCAAAAGAACACCATACAGTGATGCACGGTAGTGGCAGCATCATGCTTTGGGGCTGTGTTTGGTGGTAATTATGAACAGTTCCAAATATCAGTCAGTATTAGCACAAAACTTTCAGGTTGCTGCCAGAAACAAAATTATTGTCAAGAAAAGACCACCTGTAGAACAGCTAAATTGTGTTTGTGGCAAAGGCACTTTAAATGGTGGCAGGTGTGTGCTGACTCCAATTTGAATGTAAATGGTTAATTCTGAACACAGCCACATCGCCAGTTATAAGAGGGTGTGCACACTTACGCAACCATGTCTCAGTTGTGTATTTTTACTCCCCGTTTTTCCAAATGAGTTGAACAGGTTATATGTCACAGTTGAATTATCTTGGTCTCATTTTTTATATATATAAAAAAACGTAGAATTTTAACAAGGGTGTTTGTACTTTTTATATCCACTATATACGTGCCTCCTGATCATATTACTAACTTAAATGAAAACAGAGTTTTTTTATTTTTTTATTTTCACAGTCAACTGGCTTTTAAATTGGTTTTGTGAGAAACACAGCACCAAAGCCATGCCTTCTAAATATGCACTTCCTCTTAACTTTGCTTTTTGACTTGGTATGACGAATTTCACGCAAGACTGTGCATGCTGGGCTCTTGTGTTGAGAACCAGTCAGTCAACAATGATTTGTCCCAACAACATTTTTCTTTTTTTCTTTATTTGTTTTCTTTCTCCTGCAGGAGGTGCACTTGTTTTTCTAACCAAGACAAGTTCAGGCTGCAGAGATGAACTGGTCGGGACTTGAAAGCCTATTGAGCGGAGTCAATAAGTACTCCACTGCGTTCGGGAGGATTTGGCTGTCCATGGTCTTTGTCTTCCGTGTGCTAGTATTTGTGGTGGCAGCACAGAGAGTTTGGGGCGATGAGAACAAAGACTTTGTGTGCAATACACGACAGGTAAGACAGAGGAGAAATGTACTGCGCCAGAATAATATGAGCATTTGACTACATTTCCTCAGTTTACTGACTGCATGTTGCTTCCAAATAGGGCACCCCAGACTCAAATTCACGGTAGTCCAAAATTAAAAAGCTCTCAGCTCTAATACACATTTAATATGGTCTTGTGGGCCAAATATAATAACACCGTGGGCTAAATTTGCTGTTGCAGTCTCAATAACATAGCTTAACTGTTAGCAGCGCTAAATTGACAAAATTCTATGCAGTGAACAAAATTCTTAAGAAGCTAACTTATCGATTTTGAAGTAAAAGGGAAAACAAAATTTGACACATCACAGGCAAGAGTACTGTTAACAAGCCTGCCGAATTTGAATGAATAAAAAAAATTGCCAACCTGTGGGTGTGTCCTCTGAATGTGCTGAAAACACGCCCTGCTCGACCTTCACCTGTGGATCACATGTGAACGTTTGTACAGTATGTGCTTAACAGGGTGAATAGTGTGTGCCGCTGTGTTTAATAAACAGTTAACTTTCCCGAAAGTGTCTCTGTTATGTGGGGACCCAGACACATCAACATAGAGCGGGGCGCTAACATATTAGACAACCCCGCGGCGAGTCGAGTGAGCTTGCTACCTCGTTAGCTTGGTACGTTAGCTCCTTAGCTTGGTATCTAGCTTCTTAGCGCTCAGGCTGTCTTTTCACTTACAGTGGGTACGGAAAGTATTCAGAACCCCTTACATTTTTCACTCTTTTTTAGCCACTTGCCAAAATAATTTAAGTTCATTTTTTTCCACATTAATGTACACACAGCATCCCATATTGACAGAAAAAAACGAAATTGTTTCAATTTTTGCAGATTTATTAAAAATGAAAAACTGAAATATCACACAGCCAGAAGTATTTAGACGCTTTGCTCAGTATTTAGTAGAAGCACCCCTTTGAACTATTACAGTCATGAGTCTTTTTGGGAATGATGCAACAAGATTTCACACCTGGATTTGGGGATCCTCTGCCATTCCTTCTTGCAGATCCTCTCCAGTTCTGTCAGGTTGGATGGTGAACGTTGGTGGCAGCCATTTTCAGGTCTTTCCAGAGATGCTCAATTGGGTTTAAGTCAGGGCTCTGGCTAGTCCATTCAAAAACAGTCACGGAATTGTTCTGAAGCCACTCCTTTGTTATTTTAGCTCTGTGCTTAGCATCATTGTCTTATTGGAAGGTGAACCTTCGGCCCAGTCTGAGCACTCTGCAGAAGGTTTTCGTCCAGGATATCCCTGTACTTGGCCGCATTCATCTTTCCTTCGATTGCAACCAGTCTTCCTGTCCCTGCAGCTGAAAAACACCCCCACAGCATGATGCTGCCACCACCATGCTTCACTGTTGGGACTGCCTGGTTTTCTCCACACATACCACTTAGAATTAAGGCCAAAAAGTTATATCATGGTCTCATCAGACCAGTTATTTCTCACCATCTTGAAGTCCTTCAGGTGTTTTTTTTTTTTTTTTTTTAGCAAACTCCAAGTGGGCTTTCATGTGTCTTGCACTGAGGAGAGGCTTCCGTCGGGCCACTCTGCCATAAAGTCCCGACTGGTCAAGGGCTGCAGTGATGGTTGACTTTCCAGAACTTTCTCCCATCTCCCAAACGTCTTCCATTTCAGTATTATGGAGACCACTGTGCTCTTAGGACCCTTGATTGCAGCAGAAATATTTTTGTAACCTTGGCCAGCACCCGAGTTAAATATGAGTGTCACAGCAAAGGGTCTGAATACTTACGGCTGTGTGATATTTCAGTTTTTCTTTTTTAATAAACCAGCAAACCTTTCAACAATTACGTTTTTTTTTCTGTCAATATGGGGTGCTGTGTGTACATTTAATGAGGGAAAAAATGAAATTAAATGATTTTAACAAATGGCTGCAAAACTTTCCATACCCACTGTATATTGTGGGGAGGGCCGATTCATGCCAGAAAGCCCAAGTGCGTAGTGGGGCTTCTTTTTTAGCCCCACCCCAAAAATCCGGACACCTGAGATGGTGAAAAAGAGTTTAGCACAATATCTCAATAATTCAGTACAAAATTCGTCTCAGTCTTTCCACGTTTTCAGCACTTCACACATAATTCAGACATGCAAACACCAAAGGCATGAAAAAGGTGACCCAAAAAAAAAAAAACATTGTACTTCCTGGGCCCCCGCAGGGAATGTTTTTGATTTTAACATAAATTAAGCAATCTGGAAGAATCTGAAGAGGAAAATAAGGCAACATAAACACATTTTCTTCACGCAGAGAAACATTTATTTACACCGCTCAAGTACATGTTGATGTGCAAATTAATTATCCATCCATCCATTTTCTTTACCGCTTATCCTCAAGAGGGATTAAGATTAAAATTAAATTTGCCTCATTTGAGCCAGGCCCATCTCCACCTGCACCTGATGCCTGCTTCAAACTGTGCCACATGAATAGCATCCTCCTCTTTAAGCACTCTCATTCTGGAAAATAATTTACTAAAATCATTGTCTGTCTCAAGTAATTTTTCACCATTACCAACTTCAAACGTTAATCCCAAATGCATCCTCCAGGAAAATATTAAATAGCATATTTTTCTGTTTTTATTGGCCATTTCTGAATTTGAAGTTAGTTCATTCTGTGTTGTGACATAATCCCTAACATCGCTCCGTCCCCTAATACATTTAACATTAACATCTGTAAACTAATTAGATAATTGTAGGCGTGATTCCTATTTAATACAAGATGTACTAGCGGAGGCACGGTGGATGACTGGTGAGAGCGTCTGCCTCACAGTTCTGAGGAGTGGGGTTCAATCCCCGGCCCCGCCTGTGTGAAGTTTGCATGTTCTCCCCGTGCCTGCGTGGGTTTTCTCCGGGCACTCCGGTTTCCTCCCACATCTCAAAAACATGCGTGGTAGGTTGATTGAAGCCTCTAAATTGCCTGTAGGTGTGAATGTGAGTGCGAATGGTTGTTTGTTTCTATGTGCCCTGCGATTGGCTGGCGAACGGTTCAGGGTGTACCTTGCCTCTCACCCGAAGATAGCTGAGATAAGCCATCAGCATCCAGCATCTCGTGACCCTAGTGAGGATAAGCGGTAGAATAAAATGGATGGATGGATGGATAATGTACACTCAGTACCCGTGTAATAGTAATATTAGTATAATATTATTACAGTAATATTGACAGGGGGAAAAAACGCAATTGTTGAAGTTATTTAAAAAGAAAAACTGAAATATCACAGAGCCGTAAGTATTCAGACCGTTTGCTGTGATGATTGATTGGGGACTCTAAATTGCCCGTAGGTGTGAATGTGAGTGCGAATGGTTGTTTGTTTGTATGTGCCCTGCGATTGGCGGGCAACCAGTTCAGGGTGTACCCCGCCTCCTGCCAGATGATAGCTGGGATAGGCTCCAGCAAGCCCGCGACCCTTGTGAGGAGAAGCGGCTCAGAAAATGGATGGATGGATGTACATGCGGATGTCGCCGATGTTACGTGTGCTTCGCGGTTCCGCTGGGACAACAACCAGGGCCACGACCCGCGGCATCTCAACGCGAAAATACAAAAAGACTAGTGCAGCAAATACAACAAGGGCTGATCTGATGAGCAAAAATGTTGCTTAAATGTAAGAGTAGCCAAACGTTGCACTCAAGTAAGAGTACTGTCACATGACAATAATGTGACTCAAGTAAAAGTAAAAATTAGTCCTCCAAAAAAATACTTGCATAAGCGTAAAAAGTACACAGTGAAATAATTACACAAGTACTGAGTAAATAACACAAATAATTTCAAAAATTTTTTTTTTAAAAACAACAAAAACACTCGCAATTTATAGCACGGTGTTTTCTCAAGTTATAAGTGAGCTGAAATATCCATGTTTGGGGAGACACTGCCAGATAAACACTGCAGTACATGAAAGCTGCAGTTTTTGTTCGTCTCGATGTAAACAAGAGTAGCGCGTCGCTGCCTTCATGGTAACAAAATGGTGGCCACGTAAGCCCGACAATCAGTGGGGCAGGCTTATCTAGTGTTAATACCTATGCACGGGAAGCCCAATAGAAGACGTTGTGTGAGGTCATGTGACTTTTCTTGTGTCGTTTGATTGGTGAACTAGACTTAAACGTCACTAGTGTTTAAATTGGATAGGGGCAAACAGCGCCCGATGCGGAAGTCGAAGACATAGTCTCGCGCACGAAATAGTTGATAAATAAGCAATAATTGATCAATAAAAGTAGCGAGCGACATTTAGATCATTGTAATTAATTATAAGTACCCTTATCGCGAGCTGCCAGTGTTCGAGGAGTACGAAACAGCCTATGACGACACTGACGACGACCCCCCCAGGAAAAACTCATCGGATCTATGCAAGTCACGTAAATGGCCTCTTTTGAGTTCAAAACGGCAAATTTTGCCGAAAGGCGACTGATGTGCTGATTTGCATGTATAATTACTGTAATTAGAAACAAAACATGGTAGTTACAGGGTCTTTCCCAATGTGAGGTGGGGTCGGTATTCTTTGGAAATGCGGCTTACATTAGTATTCCGCTATAGGCAGAACGTCACATGACCAAACCCGGAAAACAGGATGGCTGACTTCCTGTGTATGCTATGCTTACAAGCATGCATGCTTTGATTACATGATTGTTTGAAGCCCAAAATTTAGTTTTCTTTATGGTTGGTGTCTTCGGATAAAAGTGAAATACATGTACATCATTTATTTATACAAAATATTCTAAGATATATGTCAACACAACCCATCCATCCATTTTCTACCGCTTATCCGGGTCGGGTTGCGGTGGCAGTAGCTTTAGCAGGGACGCCCAGACTTCCCTCTCCCCAGCCACTTCATCCAGCTCTTCCGGGGGAATCCCGAAGCGTTCCCAGGCCAGCCGAAGGACGTAGTCTCTCCAGCGTGTCCTGGGTCGTCCCCGGGGTCTCCTCCCGGTGGGACGTGCCCGGAACACCTCACCAGGGAGGCATCGGAATCAGATGCCCCAGCCACCTCATCTGGCTCCTCTCAATGCGGAGGAGCAGCGGCTCTACTCTGAGATCCTCCCGGATGACCGAGCTTCTCACCCTATCTCTAAGGGAGAGCCCGGACACCCTGCGGAGGAAACTCATTTCGGCCGCTTGTATCCGGGATCTTGTTCTTTCGGTCACAGCCCACAGCTCATGACCATAGGTGAGGGTAGGAACGAAGATCGACCGGTAAATTGAGAGCTTCGCCTTTCGGCTTAGCTCCTTCTATACCACAACGGACCGATACAAAGTCTGCATCACTGCAGACGCTGCACCGATCCGCCTGTCGATCTTCCGTTCCATTATTCCCTCACTCGTGAACAAGATCCCAAGATACTTGAACTCCTCCACTTGGGGCAGGATCTCATCCCCAACCTGGAGAGGGCATGCCACCCTTTTCTGACTGAGGACCATGGTCTCAGATTTGGAGGTGCTGATTCTCATCCCAGCCGCTTCACACTCGGCTGCGAACTGCTCCAGTGAGAGTTGGAGCTCACGGCTTGATGAAGCCAACAGAACCACATCATCAGCAAAAAGCAGAGATGCAATACTGAGGCCACCAAACCGGACCCCCTCTACGCCTCGGCTGCGCCTAGAAATTCTGTCCATAAAAGTTATGAACAGAATCGGCGACAAAGGGCAGACTTGGCGGAGTCCAACCCTCAACCGACTTACTGCCGGCAATGCGGACCAAACTCTGACACCAGTCGTACAGGGACCGAACAGCCCGTATCAGGGGGTTCGCTACCCTGTACTCCCGAAGCACCCTCCACAGGACTCCCCGAGGGACGGTCGAACGCCTTCTCCAAGTCCACAAAGAGCTGGTCCACTGTTCCACGGCCAGGACGAAAACCACACTGCTCCTCCTGAATCTGAGATTCGACTTCCCGACGGACCCTCCTCTCCAGCACCCGTGAATAGACCTTACCAGGGAGGCTGAGTAGTGTGATCGCCCCTGTAGTTGGAACACACCCTCCGGTCCCCCTTCTTAAAAAGGGGGACCACCACCCCAGTCTGCCAATCCAGAGGCACTGTCCCCGATGTCCACGCGATGTTGCAGAGGCGTGTCAACCAGGACAGCCCCACAACATCCAGAGCCTTTAGGAACTCCGGGCGAATCTCATCCACCCCCGGGGCTCTGCCACCGAGGAGCTTTTTAACTACCTTGGTCACGTCAAACCCAGAGATAGGAGAGCCCGCCTCAGAGAACCCACATTGTGCTTCCTCATGGGAAGGCGTGTCGGTGGAATTGAGGAGGTCTTCGAAGTATTCTCCCCACCGACTCACAACGTCCCGAGTCGAGGTCAGCAGCGCCCCATCCCCACTATACACAGTGTTGGTGGTGCACTGCTTTCCTCTCCTGAGACGTCGAATGGGGGACCAGAATTTCCTCGAAGCCGTCCGTAAGTCTTTCTCCATGGCCTCACCGAACTCCTCCCATGCCCGAGTTTTTGCTTCAGCGACCACCAGAGCTGCATTCTGCTTGGCCAGCCGGTACCCATCAGCTGCCTCAGGAGTCCCACAGGCCAAAAAGGGCCGATAGGACTCCTTCTTCAGCTTGACGGCATCCCTCACCGTTGGTGTCCACCAACGGGTTCGGGGATTGCCGCCACGACAGGCCACCTTACGGCCACAGCTCCGGTCGGCCGCCTCAGCAATGGAGGCGCGGAACATGGTCCACTCGGACTCGATGTCCCCCACCTCCCCCGGAACATGAGCAAAGTTCTGTCGGAGGTGGGAGTTGAAACTCCTTCTGACAGGGGATTCTGCCAGACGTTCCCAGCAGACCCTCACAATATGTTTGGGCCTGCCACATCGGACCGGCATCTTCCCCCACCATCGGAGCCAACTCACCACCAGGTGGTGATCAGTTGACAGCACCGCCCCTCTCTTTACCCGAGTGTCCAAGACATGCGGCCGCAAGTCCGATGACACGACCACAAAGTCGATCATCGAACTGTGACCTAAGGTGTCCTGGTGCCAAGTGCACGTGTGGACACCCTTATGCTTGAACATGGTGTTCGTTATGGACAATCCGTGACGAGCACAGAAGTCCAATAACAGAACACCGCTCGGGTTCTGATCGGGGGGGCCGTTCCTCCCAATCACGCCCTTCCAGGTCTCACTGTCATTGCCCACGTGAGCATTGAAGTCCCCCAACAGAACAATGGAGTCCCCAGTGGGAGCGCTCTCCAGCACCCCCTCCAAGGACTCCAAAAAGGGTGGGTACTCTGAACTGGTGTTTGGCGGATAGGCACAAACAACAGTCAGGACCCGTCCCCCCACCCGAAGGCGGAGGGAGGCTACCCTCTCGTCCACCGGGGTGAACCCCAACGTACAGGCGCCGAGCCGGGGGGCAATAAGTATACCCACACCTGCTCGGCGCCTCTCACCGTGGGCAACTCCAGAGTGGAAGAGAGTCCAACCCCTCTCGAGAGGACTGGTACCAGAGCCCAAGCTGTGTGTGGAGGAGAGTCCGACTATATCTAGTTGGAACTTCTCGACCTCACACACCAGCTCGGGCTCCTTCCCTGCCAGAGAGGTGACATTCCACGTCCCTATAGCCAGCTTCTGTAGCCGGGGATCGGATCGCCAAGATCCCCGTCTTCGGCCACCGCCCTGCTCACACTGCACCCGACCCATACGGTCCCTCCCACAGGTGGTGAGCCCATGGGAAGAGGGACCCACGTTACCCTTTCGGGCTGTGCCCGGCCGGGCCCCATGGGTGCAGGCCCGGCCACCAGGCACTCGCCTTTGAGCCCCACCACCAGGCCTGGCTCCAGTGGGGGGCCCCGGTGACCCGCGTCCGGACAAGGGAAAACGAAGTCCATTGTTTGTCGTCATCATTAGGGTCTTTGAGCCGTGCTTTGTCTGGTCCCTCACCTAGGACCTGCTTCTCATGGGTGACCCTGCCAGGGGCATAAAGCCCCAGACAACTTAGCTCCTAGGATCACTGGGACACACAAACCCCTCCACCACGACAAGGTGACGGCTCAAGGAGGGGATGTCAACACAAATTAAGGCTAAATATCGATTTTTGTAATTATAATTGTAGGCTGTGTTGTGACATCTGGTGTTAAAAAAAAAGTCCCTACAGTTGCTTTGTCACGGGCCCCTTTCCCATTCACCCGAAGCGGGAGGAAGAACTTTGAACCGTTTTGCCGAATGCGGAAATAGCTTGCGCATACTCTATATCGGATCGCATATGCTAATTCATTTCTTTGACTTCTTACGCTTGCTTTCCAGCCGGGCTGCACCAATGTCTGCTATGACCACATCTTCCCCATCTCCCACATCCGTCTGTGGGCACTGCAGCTGATCTTTGTCACCTGTCCGTCTCTATTGGTGATGGCTCATGTCAAATTCCGGGAAGATAAGGACAAGAAGTATGTGGCGTTGCACCATGGCTCCCACCTGTATGCCAACCCTGGCAAGAAGAGAGGAGGGCTGTGGTGGACCTATCTAGTTAGTTTGTTCTTCAAAGCTGGATTCGACATTTCATTCCTATACATTCTATATCGGATTTACCACGGATATGACCTGCCAAAGTAATTATTAATTCCTTTTCATATTGTACAATCTTTTTGATTTTCTCAATAATCTGTTTAGAATGAGAGGAATAGCTGTTGTTTGAGTAATCCCATCTCCATTATTTCTCAGGTTATCCAAGTGTTCACTGGATCCATGCCCAAACACTGTGGACTGCTTCATTAGCCGGCCAACTGAGAAAAAGATCTTCATGTTGTTTATGGTCACCTCCAGTGCACTGTGCATCTTCATGTGCATTTGTGAGATGGTTTATCTCATTGGCAAGCGCATCGTCAAACAACTAAAGGCCCGACATGAGAATGAGAGAATGGTATTTGCTGATCAGCATGAGCTCACCAACATGGCCCCACCCAGGTCGCTGTACAGGAAGACTGATCCAACACTAGCTGAGAGCCAGCTACGTTTAAATGAGAGAGAGAAGACCAGAGGTATTGGTGCAACTACAACGCTTTAGACCTCCAGTCAATGTCTGTACGCCATCAATTAGTGGATATCAAATTATGGACTGAAAATATGCTTTGTTGTATGCTGTAGGACATTGTATCCTACGGAGGAGGACAAACATAAATGCTTTGTTTGGATGTCACATTTCTAACTCTTCATCTTTAAGGAGAAGCACCCTGCAACTGACTTCACCAGCCCAAATACTGAGCACCATTGCAACTCGAGTCTGTGCATGCCAACATTTGCATTGTTCCTTTGAAAAATTACACATAGCCCATTGGCTGAAGATTTAGGACCTTTGTGCTGCCATTACAGGTGCTTACCAGGCGGAGCTATGGAAGATAATCCTCTTATTTTATGACAAAGTGCTTATGCTTATTTAATTGTAATATAGAATATAATATATCCAAATATGTTACGCTAAAATTGGCATGACCATTTGTGATCCGTCCATCCATCCATTTTCCGTACCGCTTATCCTCACTAGGGTCGCGGGCGTTCTGGAGCCTGTCCCAGCTGACTTTGGGCGAGAGGCGGGGTACACCCTGAACTGGTCGCCCAGCCAATTGCAGCTGCTTCTTTATAAATGTAGTGTCAGAAAGGTTATAATTACATTATCTTTATTTTAAAACCAGGGGGAAAGTCACACCATAGATGAGTTTCATAGTTGGCCATAAGTATTTGAACAGTTACATAATATTTATGATTTTACCTTTATAAATCAGTGAAATGGTAGTGAAGTTAAATCAATCAAGCAATATAAAATTGAAGTATAGATTTTCAGCATTAATTTAAGAGAGTTCAAATAAATATGTCACCATTTAAAAATGTACAGACATTTTTTTTTTTCTGTCTGTAAATATATTTCCGAGTACGACAAATGATGGTTATGTTTACAATTTCTATATAATTGTAGGTATCACGCAATAAGAGAATCTGTAATTGTCCAACTACTTCTGGACCTTTGTGTTTAGATAAAATGTATAATGTATGTATGATATGCTCATAAAATACTGTTGTATTTTATTTGATAATTAGCTGTTCAGATCCAGCTCAAAAGACTAATGGTCTCTCAGGTAATTGCACACAGTATTGATGTTGTTGCTATGGAAACGGCGACTATTACGCAGCAACACTTCATTTATTGTAGGCACTGCCCTAAACGATCAATGACATTACCTGTTGTTGTTGTTGTTTTTTTGTTTTATTTCTTCTGGAACCAAAAAACATCCAATGAACAAAAAAAAAACATTTTAGCACGTTGTGTAAATACATACAGCAGAGGGCGCCACACTTTCAACAAAGACATTCCCAGAAGTCGTGCTTTTATCAAATGGGTATAAAGCTGTCAGAGCTGTGCATTCTGTTGTTGACGCTCTACAATGAACGACTCTGAAGTCAAATGTGTGTTGTAGTACAGAAAATAGTGGGCGGGGGGTCTCAATGTCCTTTATTTTGAAGGTGAGCCCTTGAATCGCAGCCCCAGCAGGAGAAGGCCCCATGTGGATGTGTCATAACACTTCTTGCTTGTTTACAGGCGTAAACACAGAACACAGGAGCTCATTCAGGTCTGAAATTATGGATTTGAGTCTTAGCTGGAAAACGAATCCTGGTCTTATACTTGCTTACTTTTAATTTTGAGTCACTTGTAAATTATGTGTGAGTGCTGACACATCCTGTTGTAGAGACAGTTACTTTACATCTGGACTGAGAAAACTAATAGCTTCTTACCTTTAGAGTATCTTATAGATGTTTTGTTCTTTAAGTCTGATTTCACTAAGAAATGACAATGCTGTTGTTAAAACATTCAGGATTTATTTTTATTTTTTTTATCTTGACCCCCCCCCCCCCCCCCCAAAACCCCCCCAGTTTAACACGAGAATGAATGTTTGAGACACTAAATCTCTTTCTTTCAGAATATTTTTGGGTGGTTGAAACACAATACCGTCGATGAAAAATATGAAACAATGGACAAAAACTGATTGTAAACTACTGTAAATGACTTGACTGTAAAAGAACACTTGTTCAGATTATCAAACTTCCATTGACTTACTTTACTGTTTTGTCCTGGTTTACTAAGACATGTCTACGTGTTTATGGTTTAATTTAGGAACACTGTAGCTACATCTGTCCAAAGAATTTTTGTGTGCAACAACGCTTTATGCAGAAACTATTCTGCACATATTTTTCTGACCTCCATATTATCTGCATACAAAGCCAGGATTTAGTGGCACTGATACAGTATACTGAAGTCGTTTGTAATGCGATTTATGTCCCAGTCAATACAATGCATACTGCAACTTTTATAGCTCCCCTAAGGATAAAAATATTGTATGCGGGATGTGTTGCTTTTCAAATGTTTATTTTTATAAATTAAAAATACATGAAAAAACAACTCTATGGAAACTCGTGTGTTACTTTATCTCTTGAAAAAAAAGTATGTTACATAAATGAATATAATTTTCATTAGGTACCAAAGCATGCAGCAGATTCCACCAAAAATTCTGAATCAAGATTGCTTGTCTACAAAATATAAACGGCCCTTAAAAAGAACAAAAAATTAAGAGACTAAGTTTGATTGCTCAACCAGGATAAGAACAGTCATCCCCACTACTCAGATCCTGGTACCTATAGTGGGTACGGAACGTTTTCAGACACCCTTAAATTTTCACTCTTTGTTATATTGTTATATTTGCTAAAATCATTTAAGTTCATTTTCCCCACATTAATGTATACACAGCACCCCAAACTGACAGAAAAAAACGGAATTGTTTACATTTTTGCAGATTTATTAAAAAAGAAAAACGGAAATATCACACAGCCAGAAGTATTCAGACCCTTTGCTCAGTATTTCGTAGAAGCAACCTTTAGAGCTGTTGCAGCCATGAGTCTTTTTGGGAACGCTGCAACACGTTTTTCACACCTGGATTTGGGGAAAACCATTGCCATTCCTCCTTGCAGATCCTCTCCAGTTGTGTCAGGTTGGATGGTAAACATTGGTGGACAGCCATTTTCAGGTCTCTCCAGTGATGCTCAATTGGGTTTAAGTCAGGGCTCTAGCTGGGCCATTCAAAAACAGTCACAGAGGTGTTCTGATGCCACTCCTTCGGTATTTTAGCTGTGTGCTTAGGGTCATTGTCTTGTTGGAAGGTAAACCTTCGGCCCAGTCTGAGGTTCTGAGCACTCTGGAGAAGGTTTTCGTCCAGAATATCCTTGTACTTGGCCGCATTCATCTTTCCTTCTCCCATCTCCCGACTGCATCTCTGGAGCTCAGCCACAGTGATCTTTGGGTTCTTCTTTACCTCTCTCACCAAGGCTGTTCTCCCCCGATTGCTCAGTTTGGCTGGACGGCCATCTCTAGGAAGGGTTCTGATCGTCCCAAAGGTCTTCCATTTCAGGATTATGTGCTCTTAGGAACCTTAAGTGCAGCAGAAATATGTTTGTAACCTTGGCCAGCTCTGTGCCTTGCCACAATTGTGTCTCTGAGCTCTTCAGGCAGTTCCTTTGACCTCATGATTCTCATTTGCTCTGAGCTGTAAGGTCTTATGTAGACAGAGGTGTGGCTTTCCTAATCAAGCGAGGTACACCCTGAACCGTTCGCCAGCCAATCGCAGGGCACATAGAAACAAACAACCATTCGCACTCACATTCACACCTACAGGCAATTTAGAGGCTTCAATCAACCTACCACGCATGTTTTTGGGATGTGGGAGGAAACCGTAGTGCCTGGAGAAAACCCACGCAGGCACGGGGAGAACATGCAAACTCCACAGAGGCGGGGCCGGGGATTGAACCCCGGTCCTCAGAACTGTGAGGCAGATGTGCTAAACAGTCGTCCACTGTGCCAGCCGTGTGTACATTAATGAGGGGAAAAAATGAACTTAAATGATTTTAACAAATGGCTGCAAAATAACAAAGAGGGAAAAATTTAAGGGGGTCTGAAAACTTTCCGTACCCACTGTATCTCTGCAAACTGCTCTGTGTTATAAAGCTGCATCATGGCTCATCTAATTGGTTATTAATTTACAGAGAGAAGTCAATTATTTGATGTGTGGTAGAACTGTACTGCCTCATGATGACAGGTGTATATAATATTTTGTTTACCTCATTGGTGGCTGGTCAATAGAGGGCACTAGGGCGCTGGCCCTCCACTGCCGAGTCACCTTGAGAAAGGCAAACGTGAAATAATGAAAATGAAAATATCCATCTATTCATCCCCTGGATCGCTTTTCCTCATTTGGGTCGCAAGTGTGCTGTACCGCTTCTCCTCACGCGCGTCGCGGGCGTGCTGGAGCCTATCCCAGCTATCTTCAGGCGAGAGGCGGGGTACACCCTGACTGATAATTAAAAATATTACAAATGTATGTGTCGGCTATAAGTATTTTTAGATGTGAAGGATAAATGATATACAGTTAATGGAGGGTAAAATTTCTTCATTTCTATTTGTCATCTCACTATGACTTTCAAGTTAGGGCGCATAGATGTTTTCCCATTGACTCTGATGAAGTGTTTGACATGTGCAGTCACTCCTCATGCAATCCAAAACATATTGTCGAGGTAGGGCGTTAGATTCCAGTACCCATTAACATTAAACTGGTTTACCATTAAAAACTCCCAATCCTCATACATGGAGTTGAGTCAGCCAAAGTCATTTTCGGTCCAACTCTCTGCAACAAGCCAGTCAGTCTGCAGAGGTGCAGATGTTAAAAAAATGGAGGGAGAGAGTGCAATAAGTTTATTAATTTCAAAGCAATTTTAAAGGTACGTTTGAATCCTAGCTTACTCTGTGCTGACTTTGTGGCAGAGTGCTTCGTCAATCATGTTACAGACATACAGTCTACAGTCGAGTGAAGATGTCGCTTGTCGCTCTTTTTTTTATAAAAGTGCATAATAGTGAAGACATAAAAGGCTAATAACAAGTGCATAAATGATTCTAACTACTCATTAAACTGAGCACTCTCGTCTTTATGCAATTGTAATAATGGTAAAGACATGCAATGGTTCCAACAGTTCAGCTCAGAGATCCCCCTGGTTTATTGCAACAACATAATGAAGCTGGCAGCTGCATTAACAGTAAAGACAGCTTGAGTGACAAAGAAGGACTATTTGTATAAGAACCAAAAAAAAAAGAAACTCTGTTTAATACTCTTTTGGGGGAGACCATTACAATCGTCAAGTCAGTGTGAGATAAAAGCATGGATGAGCTTCTCCTGGTCTGCTTGGCACATGCAAGCCTTCACTCTGAGAATGTTTTTCAGCTAGTAGAAGAAACAATTACCTCAATTTTGTTGTGGATTAATTGAAGAAAGTTTTGGTTTGTCCATTTATTCATTTGTTTTACACAGTGACACAACACTTCAGTCGGAGAACAATCCTATATATATATATATATATATATATATATATATATATATATATATATCCAGTTTCTGTGAAGAGGTTTGTGTACCAACAAAATCTTTTCGCACATTCAACAACAACAAACCGTGGTTCACTGCTAAACTTAAGCAGCTTCGCCAAGCTAAGGAGGACGCATATCAGAGCGGGGACAGGGCCCTGTATAATCGAGCTAGAAACCAGCTGACTAAAGAAATTAACATTGCAAAAAGAAACTATGCAGCAAAGTTGGAAAAACAGTTTAGCGCAAACGACTCTAAATCACTCTGCCATGCATTCCAATCGCTGACTAATTACAAGCGACGATCCCCCCAAGCTGAGAACAATAGCACAGTAGCCAACGACTTGAATACCTTCTACTGCAGATTTGAAAAGGACAGTTTCACACCACACACCCACCCGGCCGCACCCGCGACCACAATCACACCTCTGACTTCTGCGTTAACCATTCATGAACAGGATGTGAGACGCATCTTCAAACAACAAAAGATTAACAAAGCGGCAGGCCCGGACCACGTGTCCCCATCCTGCCTCAAAGTCTGCGCGGACCAGCTCGCTCCAATCTTCACTCAGATCTTCAATAGATCTCTGGAACTGTGCGAAGTTCCATCCTGTTTCAAACGCTCCACCATCATTCCAGTCCCCAAGAAACCTGCAATCTCGGGTCTGAATGACTACAGGCCTGTCGCTTTGACATCTGTGGTCATGAAGTCCTTTGAACGTCTCGTGCTGGACCACCTCAAGAGTGTCACAGGTCCCCTGCTGGACCCCCTGCAGTTTGCCTACCAAGCGAACAGGTCTGCGGATGATGCAGTCAACATGGGACTGCACTTCATCCTAGAACACCGCGACAGTGCAGGGACCTACGCGAGGATCCTGTTCGTGGACTTCAGCTAAGCGTTCAACACTATCATCCCTGAACTCCTTTCATCCAAGCTTCTCCAGCTCAGTGTCTCACCTGCCATCTGCCAGTGGATTTACAGCTTTCTGACGGGCAGGACACAGCAGGTCAGGCTGGGGGAGGCCACCTCATCCACACGCAGCATCAGCACTGGGGCGCCCCAAGGTTGTGTCCTCTCTCTGCTGCTCTTCTCTCTCTACACGAACAACTGCACCTCAGCGAACCCGACTGTCAAACTCCTGAAGTTTGCAGATGACACCACTGTCATCCGCCTCATCAAGGACGGTGACGAGTCTGCATATCGACAGGAAGTGGAGCGGCTGGAGCTGTGGTGCGGCCGACACAACCTGGAGCTGAACACGCTCAAGACTGTAGAGATGATCGTGGACTTCAGGAGGCATCCTTCGCCACAGCTGCCCCTCACGTTGTCCAGCCGCCTTGTGTCAACCGTCGAGACCTTCAAGTTCCTGGGAATTACAATCTCTCAGGACCTGAAGTGGGCGACTAACATCAACTCCGTCCTCAAAAAGGCCCAGCAGAGGATGTACTTCCTGCGGCTTCTGAGAAAGCACGGCCTGCCACCGGAGCTGCTGAGACAGTTCTACACAGCGGTCATCGAATCAGTCCTGTGTTCTTCCATCACAGTCTGGTTTGGTGCTGCTACAAAAAAGAACAAACTCCGACTGCAACGGACAATCAAAACTGCTGAAAGGATTATCGGTACCCCCCCTACCCACCATTGAGGACTTGCACGCTGCCAGAACTAAGACAAGGGCGTGCAAAATCCTCTCGGACCCTCCGCACCCCGGTCACCAGCTCTTCCAGCTCCTTCCCTCAGGTAGGCGCTACCGATCAATGCAAACTAGAACTAGTAGACATTCCAACAGCTTCTTCCCTCTTGCGATCAACTTCTTAAACACCTAACCTATAATTCCATTACAACAAGCTGGCAATTTTTTTGACTTGAGTTCGTTGTCACATTTCTGTGGGGCCAATTATGTATTACTCGTGCACTCACTGTAGTTGTCTCGCCATGCTGCACTATTTGCATATACTGGCCACTCATGCCAGAGTAGCATCTGCTCCATTGCAGACTGTTTGAGGAGTATCTGTAACATTTGCACAACCAACATTGTCCCAGATTATCGCACTACTCGTCACTTTAAACCGCATACACTCCTTGAAGTCTCAGCGCCCCTTGCACAATGGTCATTGCACCGGTCTATTGCAATATTAGTCATTCGAACTGCTCTAAGTGCTAGATGACTCTGCATCTTTTTGCACAATTGTTTTTTGTCAATGTCTCTGTCTCCAAGTGTTCTGTAAATTGACTGTCTGTTGTACTAGAGCGGCTCCAACTACCGGAGACAAATTCCTTGTGTGTTTTGGACATACTTGGCAAATGAAGATGATTCTGATTCTGATTCTGAAAAATATAATTAGCATCTTCAGAAAACACAACTCATGAAACTTCATTTCATTCATTTACCTAACGGTAAGGACATTTTGGCATTAAAAGTTACAAAAATATGACTTTAGAATTTGGTGGCCATCCCAAAAACATGCATGGCATGGTTAGTTTAAAACTCTAAATCGCCTGTAGGTGTGAATGTGAATGTGATGGTTGTTTGTTTATATGTGCCCTGCGATTGGCTGGCAACCAGTTCAGGGTCTATTCCCGCCTCTTTGCCAAAAAATAGCTGGGATCGTCTCCAGCACGCCCTTAGTGAGGATAACCTGTACGGAAAATGAACTAGTAACTACGGAAATAGTTAGGACCTTTTGCTAAATAACAACTCCCACTAATTCAAGTACTCATATCAACAAAATTAAGGAATTTTCAAAAGGAAATTCAGTGGGCCGTGTCTTTACTGTTATTGATCAAATTACATGAAAATGGCCCATAAAGAAGAAAGCTTTTACTGTATATATGGGCACTTGGGTTACTTTGAAAGTAAAATTCCAATTTGTGCTGAAACAGCTCGTACCCTGGTCATCAAGATCTGCTTACACACTGCCAACATGGCAAATTGTCACATCAGACAGAACTCACCGGGCGGGACATTAGTGATGCACCGAAATGAAAATTATTGGCCGAAACAGAAAACCAAGAACCCAAGGCTGAAAACCGGAAGCCGACACACCGAAATAAATTATTATGCTGATTATTAGTAAATTTGCTATTATGGCTATGACTGCAGATCTCCCAACATATAGAAATTCGCTTCCAGAACAATTTGTCTGAATTTCCATACATTTAAAAATATGTCAGTGCATAACAAACATCAAGCTTAGTTAATGTTTTACCATCTATCGGTGAGCTAATTGTGAAGTTAGCGTAGTTTACCTGCATGTGCCTGTAGTTTCATGGTGATGGATGATTTTCGATGTCGTAGTTGTTGCGAGACTATATCTTTGAGGACACTCAATAATTTCACTGTAATAAAACTGTAAATGACTGGCATTTACAGTTATTTACAGTGGATTTACTGTAATTAGACTTGAACGGTATAATGCCGTATTTTGGAGTACAGCATGGGCACCGTAATTTAACAGTGCATCTACGGTATTGTCTTTAACAATATACTACTATATTAATGGATTGCAGTATGTCACCATAATTTAACTACCGCTACCATAATTTATTCTAACCGGTACCGTACTCTGGTTTACAGTATGTTACCCTAATTTAACGGTGAGTGTTGGTCATGTCATGAATTGTGCCCTGCAGTTCCTTTGTTGGAGCTTGGGTGGCGCTTTGCGCCCCTCTCGCCCTCTCTCTCTCTTCCCAGTAATCAGCACCACCTCCGCCGCACACCCGTTGTCAATCAGCCTTCATCATTGCCTGCATTTAAGACTGCCAGATCCAGGACTCCACTGCCAGAGTATTAACGTTCATCCGTGGTACACCAGCTCTCTACTGGCACGTAAACTATGCTACTTCTTACAATTGCTCTGACCTCCATGTACTTCCTCGCCCTCAGCGATCCTTCTGTGCTCCCCGCCCTGCTGATCTCTCCAGCCACGCCGTCAAGACCTTCCACCTGTCAGTGAATTGAATCAGGGTCCCTACGGTGGCACACAATGAACTTAACCACTTGGCCACGGCTGTCCATCCAGGAAATTCCTATAAATCCCACAAAAATATTAAGGGATGATTGTGTCATCGTTGTGTCCCTGGGCAAGACATTTAACACACACAACTGCACCCTGGCCGCGGTTTTTACTTGCGTCATAACAACCTCCTGTTTCGGTCCAAAACTGAAAATGCACTTTTGTCCCAATTTCTCTAGGTGCATGACGAATTACTAGCAGTGACCACCCCCAAAAAGCATATTGGTTGAAGAAGCTGAAGGATGAAAAGTGCCTTGGCATATTTTGACCAAAGCATGGAATAGAATATTATTAAGATACCTGTGAAAGGTTTTAATTGGGAAAAATTATTATTATTATTATTTTATCTCATTTCAGGTTAGCACTTGTCTTGCTTGAAGAGATAAACTGATTCACTCATGTTTGTTGAACAGTTTTATTATTTTTTTAATCACAAAGAATAAAGATGGTTACTGGTTAGCACATCCACATTACAGTTCTGAGGACCCAGATTCAAATCCGGCCTCAGGTGTGGAGTTGGCATGTTCCCCCGTGCCTGTGTGGGTTTCCTTTATTATTATTAGAATTATTAGAGCATTAATTGACAACTCTAAATTGCCCGTAGGTGTGAATGAGTTGTGAGTGCGAATGGTTGTTTGTTTGTATGTGCCCTGCGATTGGCTAGCAAGCAGTTCAGGGTGTACCCCGCCTCCTGCCCGATGATAGCTGGGATAGGCTCCAGCACGCCCGCGACCCTAGTGAGGAGAAGCGCCTCAGAAAATGGATGGATGGATGGATTATTAGACCAGGATACACATTTTGAGGTGTAGCACAAGTCATCATTATGTAACCTGCTTTGGTACTAGCTGTCTGTGATGCCAATTTTCTACAGGGAGGGAGGAACACACACTTTACACACAAATCAGCAGAGCTGGCTGCAATGGCCAACAGATCAGCCCACATTGCTTCTTTCTCTGAGCTGTAGCCCAGGTTTAAAATAGCTCATTTCCCTCTCAGGTTTTTACCATGATATTTGGGCAGGTGTTATATAATCACCATTTACTGATACGCTCTTATGCCTTGTCCCTTTGTTTGGAACCCTTACTCCCCATTTATCTTATTCTAGCTCAGTCTCTCTTTTGACATTACACTGTAAATGTAATTAATAATTTGTGACAATTGGTGGACTAATTTCCATCGCAGAAAGCCCAGTCCGTTTGGCATAGTAGTATATCAAATGTTGTGATGTGGACATTTAATTAAAAAATACCTTGCAGATTTTAAAGATTAGGATACGTGACAATGTACAGTACAAATTCTGTTTATCAGTCACAATTACTTACCACCTTTATTAGCTGTAAATCAATTTCTGACTTTTGTCATTATAGCTGGACATAAGATACCATGAATAGATTGTAGGTTGTTCATTTGATCGTTACCTGATTTTTGGTTTGCTGATTTCAAGAAGGTGGTAAGTGGAACAAGTAGGTGCTGGTAAATATGCATAATAACTGATGATGATTTAAAAAAAAAAAAAGCACCCACGCAACAGTATTTATCAAAAGAATGAGATTCAACCTTGAATCGTGTATGTGTGTGTGTTAGACTGCAGATATTCAGAAATTCACACGTGACACATTCAAACTGCTAGCACCCACGTAAAAAACGCTCACATAGACAATTAAAAAAAAATAAAATAAAGCTAGCAACCACCACCGCACTCACACACACCTCCACAACTACACAACAATATGAACGAAAGCGGTGGTTAACCAAGTGGGGGAAAAGCAAGGGAGACATACTGATGGGCTTTCATATTTTCACTCTTGTTACATAAATGGGAGTGATAATGATGACAAGCAAGAATTGCAAATAGTGAGTTGCTGCATTGGGATGTCGTTCATGGTCACTGCAGATACAGAAAAGTAATAATATGAAGGGCTATGTTGATATACAACCACATAATAAATAGTGATGTGGCATTGAATCATATAGCTTTCATTATCATCTTACTTTTATCCATTCCCTTTCTTCTCTGAGACATTCTTCATGAGGAGTCAGAGAAAAGGGAACCCATCACCAAAATTGTTCATAAAATAGTAATAATAATTTAAAACAAACAAAAATAAAACAGATCTGACACAAATGATCCAGGACAAAAAAGAGCTGCCACGCTGAGCTGCCTGCTGTTGTTAATTTTCTTTCTGCTTTTGTAGCTCTTCTTTTATGGCAAAAATGCTGCAAAAAGATTCGTGATTAATTAATGTTGTGGACAATAATAAAGAGCAACTTAATGAATCTCCCATCAAGCTGAGAACATACTGGAGGATGACACACACACATTATGTGACTGTTTTCTGCCAGAATGAAGCATACCACTAATCATATACCTCTATCAATAAACCTCACCAGAATTGTCATGTAGCTCAACTCAACACCTATCTTTCATTTTATACCCAGAAACCCACTTTTGGTAGTTAATGCTAACAATGGTAGTGTTGTAACAGTCGAGACTGGTCTTGGTCTTGAGACTGGTCTCTTGTCTTGGACTTGACCCCCAAACGTCTTGGTCTTGTCTGGGTCACGGACTAGCCAGACTGTGGATTTTCCGTTCTTACCGGTAAAGGCGCGCACTGATATCCAACTCTTCAACTTCATGAATGTAATAATAAGGAGAAGCACTTGGAAAAATTACAAATACCTTTACTTCATGTGGTACAAACCCCCACCACCCCAGTAATAATTGCAACCTTGGCATTAGCATTGAAAGCACTCTCGGTTTCTGCCTCCTCTGCACAACAGACCCTTTCCAAAAAATTTGAATATCATGGAAAAGTTGATTTATTTCCATAATTCCATTAAAAAAGGGGAACTTTCATAGATTATAGATTCAGGGTCCAAAATGTACACAATTTATTTGTTTATTTTTACATAATTTGGGCTTCCAACTCATACAACCCACAAAATCAGAATACTGTAATGAAATCAGCCCTAATTTTGCAGGCCATAAATGTTTTATCACATTCACCGCCATTGACGGCTTTAGAATATCCATGTTAACTGGGAAGGCTGGCAGTGAATGACTTAAACTGAGTGTCACACACTAATCTACGAAATTCAAAGCACCTGCACAGGTTTCCCCAGGTGTGACACTCAGTTTACTGAGACTTGGTCTCTACTTCCAAAGGTCTTGGAGCTCTATTTTCGTGACTAGCGGAAATCCAACACTGTGCTTGGCGTAACTCTGTGAGGAGACGTTCACCAAAATCCAGTGCAGTATTTTGTGCGAATGTGAACTGAACTTAGTTCATTTCTGCCTGATGAACATAATTGAGAAGGCGCTCATCCTGGCGTCTGTGAAAGGTTTTCAAATGAATGTTCATTTTCATTCAAGAGGGCCAGGTTTTGATAGGGGCTTCGAGAACAAACTTATCCGAACACACTATATCCAAGTCTTCATATGTCGGCGGATAAATGCTGTATTTGGCAACAGATTCAGTGCGGCCACGACCGCCATTCATGGCATTTGTTTTCGATAATAATCGGTAATAGTTAATATAGTGAGCCAGGGGCGGCACGTGGCCCCTGGTTAGCACATCTGCCTCACAGTTCTGAGGACCCAGGTTCCAATCCGGCCTCGCCTGTGTAGAGTTTGCATGTTCTCCCCATGCTTACGTGGGTTTTCTCCGGGTACTCCGGTTTTCTCCCACGTCCCAAAAACATGCATGGTAGGTTAATTGAAGACTAAATTGCGCTTAGGTGTGAATGTGAGTGTGACTGCTTGTTTGTCTTTGTGCCCTGTGATTGGCTGGCAACCAGTTAAGGGTGTACCCCACCTTTCGCCCAGAGTCAGCTGGGCTAGCCACTAGCACGCCCGCAACCTTGGTGAGACTAAGTGGTATGGAAAATCCCCCTGGCCTCCGCAGAGATTTTTTTTAATTTTAACATAAATTAAGCAATCTGGAAGAGTCGGAAGAGTACAATAAGGTAAATTTAATTTTCTTCACGCAGAAAAACATTTATGTACACTACACAAGTACATGTTGAAGTACAAATTTAAGATTTAAATTAAATTTGCCTCATTTCTTTGCTTTTTTGTTTTGGCCTCCAACTTGAGCCAGGCCCATCTCCACCTGCACCTGATGCCTGCTTCAAGCTGTGCCACATGAATAGCATCCTCCTCTTTCAGCGCTCTCATTTTGGAATAGAATTGAATACAATCATTGTCTGTTTCACTTCATTTTTCACTATTACCAACTTCAAAGGTTAAACCCAAATGCATCCTCCAGGAAAATATTATGTAGCATATTTTTCTGTTTTTATTGGCCATTTCTGAATTTGAAGTTTGTTGTGTTGTGTTGTGACATAATCCCTAACTTCGCTCCGTTGCTTAATACATTTAACATTAACATCCATAAACTAATTAGATAATTACAGGCGTTTCCTAATTAATACAAGATTTACTAGCGGATCAACTCATCGATGTTATGTGTGCTTCGCAGTTCCGCTGTGACCACAACCAGGGCCACGGCCCGCAGCACTTCAATGCGAAAATACAAAAAACCAGTGCGACAAATACGACACTGGCTAATCTGATGAGTAAAAATGTTGCTTAAACGTAAGTGCATGTGTGTGTGTGCGTGTGTGTGTGTATTAGGCTTTACAAGATCAGGATTTTTGGGGCCGATCAGCAAGTTAAAAAAACGATAACCGATAACCGATCCGATCACAAGATGGAGGAATGTGTCTATTTAAATGACCTGTTCATTTACTGTATACACTTGTGTACTTAATTGCTAAAAAAATTATATTTACAATAAATGATGTATCTTTGGGCGGCACGGTGGACGACTCACAGTTCTGAGGACCCGGGTTCAATCCCCGGCCCCGCCTGTGTGTAGTTTGCATGTTCTCCCTGTGCCTGCTTGGGTTTTCTCCGGGGACTCCGGTTTCCTCCCACATTCCAAAAACATGCATTAATTGGAGACTCTAATTTGCCCGTAGGTGTGAATGTGAGTGCGGATGGTTGTTTGTTCTATGTGCCCTGCGATTGGCTGGCAACCAGTTCAGGGTATACCCCGCCTCCTGACAGCTGGGATAGGCTCCAGCACGCCCGCGACCCTTGTGAGGAGAAGCGGCTCAGAAAATGGATGGATAGATGGATGTATCTTTGTTCCTCTATTATATATATATATATATATATATATATATATATATTGACAGACAGAACAAATGAATGTTCTTCTATTAGATGGCAGGAAGTACATACAGTAATTAATGTATCCACTTTTTGTGACATTTTTGTATGTTGGTGTGCCGTGAGATTTTTCAATTGTAAAATATGTTCTTTTGCTCCATAAAGGTTGGAAATCACTGCTCTAGTCAGATCGTGTATTCTAATCAGTCAGGTCAAACCAACATTACATGACAGAAATAATGGGTGCTAAATTACTGTAATTAAATTACTTTATTTTTAATTAAAGGAATTCACCCACACCGAAACTATAGAGCATGATTCAACAGAACGGCGGCATGTTTACATACAACCGTTAGCGCTAGCACTAGCTTGTTAGGCTACATAACGTTTTTGTTGCCTGCTTGCGAGCCGTATCGTATTCGAAGTACGTGAACATACCTCAAGCAAGCCTTAAACGAACGTCCTCTCCTGTCCTGAGTACCGGTGACCACCAACACACGTTTTCCCCGTTTTGTCCTTATAATACAACATGTTGCCACGGTAACGAGTGTACCCGGTCGCATTTGAGTTGACAAGATAAAGCCCATTGATCGTAAAAATGGTATCGGAAAAAAAGATTTTAGTGCAGTAGTCTGACATAGTGGAAGCTAAAAAGACCAAATTTGTCTTGAAGTCTGATCCGGACATTACTTGTTGTCTGTCTCAGACGTGTTGTCTGTTCCACACCGCCGACATGTTTTTATTTAGTTTTTTTGTTTTTTTAACTTTATTGGCCGTCAGATATTTACAGGACTACGCCAAAAGACACGCGACAAGGCTAAAAATAAACTAGCTTTTGGATTCAAATATACTGTGCACGATGGCGACGCGGAGTAAATGTCTTTTGCAGAGCCGATCAATGATGTCACTGATTGGATCGGCGAATTATGGCATTAAAGCCGATCAGCCGAACAGCATAAAATGCTAATTATTGCCCGATACTGATAAGGCAGATAAAATCGGTGTAAAGTCTAGTGTTTATGCACAGTCAAAACTACAAAAAAAAAATCTGCAATTTACTGCACGGTGTTTTCTCAAGTTATAAGTGAGCTGTAATATCCACGTTTGGGCAGACAGTGCCAGACAAATAATACAATACGATTCACGTAAATGGCCTATTTTGAGTTCAAAATGGCGAATTGCACTGAAAGGCGATTAATTTGCATGTATGTACACTATACGACAACGAAACGCTGAGAAAAGTATCCATCCATCCATTTTCTGAGCCTCTGCTCCTCACTAGGGTCGCGGGCGTGCTGGAGCCTATCCAAGCTGTCATCGGGCAGGAGGCAGGGTACACCCTGAACTGATTGCCAGCCAATCGCAGGGCACATAGAAACAAACAACCATTTGCACTCACATTCACACCTACGGGCAATTTAGAGTTGTCAATCAACCTAGCATGCATGTTTTTGGGATGTGGGAGGAAACCGGAGTGCCCGGAGAAAACCCACGCAGGCACGGGGAGAACATGCAAACTTCACACAGGCGGGGCCGGGGATTGAACCCCACTCCTCAGAACTGTGAGGCAGACGCTCTCACCAGTCATCCACCGTGCCGCCTGGTTTCATTTAATTAAAAAAAAATAAATAATAAAATGCACAACATAAATCAACAATTGTGACAGCTAAATCAAATATACAAAATCAAATATAGATTCCAAGAAGTTAACATACACAGAAACAACAATGACACTTAATGTAACAATAAGGAGGTTAATTATTGCACACCAAAAAAAAAAAAAAGAAAAATCTATATTGCATTGTGGGAATCGTGCGGCTGACGTCACGTATGCTTTGTGACCAATCATGCAAATAGCTACACGGCGAGCCTCTTGTACATTACAGTCTGCTTTAGTCAATGTTATGTTCTCAAGAATCAGTCTGGTACCGTATTTATTTTTTCATTCTCTATATTTACCTTTATCGATCAGCACACAGCTAATATCCATTCGAAATGAAACTAAATTCTTCTTCGTGTCCTTTTCTTCGCCTCTTTTAGACGTAATATTTTACATTTACGATTTATATTTGTGTTTGAAATTGCCTCACTGGAAATGTTTGTATCCAAGAAATTGCAGTTTCCTGCTACAGTATATGCACAATGTGAATTTAAGGAAAATATTGTTGATTATCTAAAAGAGGAAACCAATTGGTCGTTCATTATTAAGTGAATGTCTCATTTTATCTTGTGTATTCATAATTGCTCTTTAACCAAGCAAAAATATATTTTAAACATATACTTGATTATTCCAATGGAATACTCTATTACTAATTGCAGCACTACTGGATGCAAATTCGTATTTGTGACAGGTTTGTTTAATGTCACTTGAGAAATAAAAGGAGAAAAAGTAAGTCATAGCATAGCATTTTCATAGAATAAGTGAAAACCTACTATCAATCGGTTTTGTTGGGCAATAAACTAAGCCCCCCTTGACAACTGGCTTTGAAGGTGGAACATTTTTGTTCAGTCTCCGAGTTTTCGTATAAAGATTCAATGCACTTATTTATCAAAATTTCTTTTGATAAATAAATAGGGATTTTCAAATATATTAAATTTATATCGTAAATTCATCCATCCATCCATTTTCTGTACAGCTTATCCTCACTAGGGTCATGGGCGTGCCGGAGCCTATCCCAGCTATCTTCGGGCGAGAGGCGGGGTATACCCTGAACTGATCACCAGCACATACAGGTATAAACAAACAAACAGGCGCAGTCACATTCACACCTACTGGCAATTTAGAGTCTTCAATTAACCCACCAGGCAGTACTATTAAATACAGTGGAACAACTGAAGATGAACACCCCTCAGGTTATACAATTCAAAGTCTACAAATGTTTAGAAAAAATATGCCTCGAGGCACCTGATGTACTAAAGGTTTGCACATACAAAATTGGGTGCAAACTTGATGGTTCATGCAAACAGTGGCACATGATGAGGAAGCTGATCTACTAACTGGGCGCACCAAGGAACGGGAAATATTGCTGCACGATTTCCTTTTACATGCTCTGGGAGGAGCATATGCAAATAAATGAATTTAGCACGCACAGTGTGATTCAGCAAACCTAATACAAATTGGGATGGCATATTTTGCATCTTTAATACTGTGTTTGAAAGGCAGGTGAAAATCAGCACGCACACTGATGCCTGGATAGCGCAACCAAAATGAGAAGCGATGGGGAAAACTTTACCACTTGTGTAAACATTTCTGAAATTCCAGAAACCATAAATATTATCACAAATAGTCTATTCACCAATGCAATTTTGGAGCTTCTGAATGAGCTCAAGGCTGACTTGGAGCCAGTCACAAGAAAATTGTTGTATGCAAGTAACTATCCGACGACCCGCATCTGTACTCAACCGATTGTGTTCTTCTTCGTCTCTGTCCTCCTCCCGTGCCCACCGCCTCGCCGTCTGCTCCAGCCACGATGCCAGGTGACCCCACCTCCTCACGTCCCCGCTTCCTGCTCCCTCCTTGTCCCGACGGTGCACCATCTCGCCTTGGATATCCTTACCCTGAGCCAATTCCCAATAAATCATTCTCATGTCGTCCCTCCGCCTCAGTCTGCTCTTGGGTCCAATCCAATACAATACGACAGAATACTCATGCCAACATGGACTCAGCAACAACGGAAGTGTTGAGAGAAACACTCGCCCACTGGTGCGCTCATATCGGCAGACAAGACAAAGCCCTCCGCAAAATCATGGGCTCCCTGAATAATCTCACACAACAAGTAGCTCTCCTGTCCTCCCAGAGCCCCTTCAGCAACCCTTCGATGAGTATTCCTCCCGAGCCCGCAGCATCCGATCAACCCCACCTCCCGTACAAAGAGCCTCACATTCCTCCTCCCAAACCATACTCCGGGGACCTAGGTTCATGTAGTCAATTCTTACTAAACTGCTCATTAGTCTTTGACCTTCAACCGCTTAGTTACCCCAAGTACAAATCCAAAATAGCATTTATCATTAACCTTCTGTGCGGAAGAGCTGCCAAAGGTGCTACCGCGCTTTGGCATAATTTCTCCCAGGTATTTACGTCACTCGACTCCTTTATGGCGGAAGTAAAGAAAGTCTTGGATCACCCTGTTAAGGGTAGGGAATCCACTTGGCGCCTCCTAGCTCTCACTCAAGGTTCGAGTTCCGTGGCATCATACTTTATTGATTTCTGGATGGCGAGTGCGGTTTCAAGGGGTTATCTGAACAATTTAAGGACGAGCTCGTGACCAGGGAAGAACCCACCTCACTCGAGAATTTAATTTCGTTAGCGATCCACAACCGCCTCCGAGAGAGAGTTTGTGAGCAGGGAGCTAAGATGCGAAGTTTTGCTCCACCCACCATGGCTGCGCCTCCAACGTCCCTGCCGCACACTGAACCCCCACTGGGCCAAAGGAGCCTATGCAACTAGGCAGGACCCGGTTAGATCCCCAGGAACGACAGCGCCGCTTCACTCAACGATTATGCATCTATTGTGGACAGCCTGGTCACTTCATTGCCACGTGCACTTTCAAGCCAAAAGAATATGACCTGAGAGCGTCGTGGTGAGCCAAACCAACACCTCCCCAAGCTCTCCCTCCCGTATGACTGTTCCCGCATGTATTCTTGGTTCCCTTCGCAACACACCAGTCCCTGCCCTTATTGACTCTGGCGTGGATGACAATCTTATCCATGAGGGCTTGGCGTGTCAGCTTCAGCTTCCCCTCGAGCCCCTCCCGTTCCCTAAGAAGGTTATGGCCCTTGACAGGCGACTCATATCCCCTGTCACCCACCAAACTGCACCATTCAACCTGCTCATTTCTAGGAATCACCATGAAACACACACAGTTTTTTGGTCATCCCTTCCCGGGAGATGCCACTTGTCTTTGGCATTCCTTGGCTCAAACAACACAACCCTGCCATAGATTGGGCCCACCTGTCAATCACTGGTTGGAGTCATTCCCACTGTCTTCTTTTTGGTCGTCCTGTCCTCCAGCACACCTCAGCCACCAGTAACACCTATCGATCTCTCCCGGGTTCCAGAAGATTATCACGATCTATTCCCCTGTGTTCAGCAAGGACCTCACCATCTCTCTTCCTCCCCACTGCCCCTATGATTGCGCCATTGACCTCTTGCCGGGAGCCCCTCTTCCCTCCAGCCGACTCTTTAATCTCTCCCATCCCGAAAAAGAGGCGATGGAAAATTATATCCGTGACTCCCTTGCTTCAGGACTTCTCTCCCTCTTCTTCCCCCGTGGGCTGGCTTCTTCTTCGTGGAAAAGAAAGATACCACTCTCTGCCCCTGTATTGATTTACGAGGCCTTAATGACATCATGGTAAAAAACAAAGCGCTACTGCCCCTTATTGACCCCTCTTTTGAACCCCCCTGCGACGCCCAGATTTTCACCAAATTGGATCTACGCAATGCATATCATCTTATCCGCATTAGAGTGGGGGATGTATACTTCACTTCGAGTGTCCCCGCCGTTTTTCAAACCTTAAACAATGATGTCCTCCGCGACATGCTGAAGCGGTTTGTTTTTGTCTATCTTGACGACATACTCATCTTCTTCCGCTCCCCCGAAGAACATCGCCAGCATGTCCGTCAAGTTCTCCAACAACTTCTTGAGAGCCACCTTTTCGAAAAACCTGAAAAAAGCGAATTCCACCTCTCCTCTGTTCACATCTTGCGTTACATCATTGCCAAAGGACAGTTACAACCAGACCCAGCAAAGACCCAAGCAGTCGTCAACTTCCCCACTCCCTCCCCCCGCAAGGAGCTTCAACGTTTCCTAGGTTTTGCCGATTTCTATCGACGTTTCATCTGTGACTACAGCAAGGTCGCTGTACCTCTCACCAGTCTCACCTCCACCAGCTCACCTTTCCATTGGACCGCTGTCGCATCGCAAGCGTTCAAACGCCTCAAAGAACTGTTCACCAGTGTTCCCATCCTGCGATACCCTGACCCCTCCCTCCAGATCCCAAGACCGGACTTCTTAACCGACTGTTCGTACCCGATTCCGCACGCTCTGACGTCCTCCAGTGGGAACTCCAAGCTCACCTCCCGGCATCACCTGCACCATTTATTTCATCCAGCAACACTTCTGGTGGCCCAGCCTAGCCAAAGACACCCGAGAGTTTGTCCTAGCCTGCTCTGTCTGTGCCCGAGGTAAGGCTTCACATCAACCCCCAGCTGGTCTGCTGCGCCCCTTACCCACTCCGAGCTGCCCTTGGTCCCACATCTCCCTGGACTGCGTCACCGGCCTACCCCCATATGAAGGGGTAGGCCACCATCATTCTCACCATTATTGACAAGTTCTCCAAGTGTGTTCACTATGTACCTCTTCCCAAATTGCCCTCTGCTTTTGATACTGCTAACCTTCTTGTCCTCCACGTGTTCAGACTTCATGGTATCCCTGTTGACATTGTATCAGTCCTCAGTTCTTATCCCAGGTCTGGAAAGAGTTCTGCAAAGCGGTGGATGCAGCAGCCAGTTTGTCTTCCGGCTACCACCCCCAAACCAACGGCCAGACGTAGCGGGCAAATCAAAACCTGGAATCTGCTCTTCGTTGCGTCGCTGCTCTCCATCCCGCCTGGTGGTACATCTTCCTCCCATGGGTGGAATATGCCCACAACTCCCTTACCTGCTCCGCCACAGGTATGACTCCCTTTATGGCATGTTATGGTTTCACACCTCCGTTGTTTAAAGATCAAGAGCATACTGTGGCGGTTACCGCGGTGTGGGAGCATCTTCGACGGGTCCAGTCTGTGTGGAAGGACGCCAGGGCTGCTTTAACTTGGTCGACGGACAAAAATAAGCGGCTGGCGGAGCTTCATTGATCCCCTACTCCGGAATACAAGGTGGGTCTGATGGTTTGGCTCTCCTCCCATGACCTCCCACTCCAAACAAAATCCCGTAAGCTCGCTCCTCGCTACATTGGTCCATTCCCTATCACCAAACTCATTAATGCCACCTCGGTTTAATTGAAACTCCCCCAATCCCCCAAGATCCACCCAACATTCCACGTGTCTCTGCTTAGGGCGGTCTCCACCATTACCCAGTATCCTTACCCTTAGCCAATTCGTAATCAATCATTCACATCTACACCCTCCACCTCAGTCTGCTCTTAGGTCCAATACAACACAATATGATTCCGAATCGTGACAATTATTATTATTATTATTATTTATGTGCTTATTTGTCTTGCATTAAAATCACTGAATCATTCAACATTCAAACTTCATTTTGTGCTTTCAGTGCTCTCCTAAATGTTCTATGGCAAAAACCATGACAGCTACATAAAGTTAGTGGAGATTGTCACTGCTATGATACACAGACAATGTGAGGGGGTACCCTTATTAAATCCAGATTGAGCTGGTGATAACCACTGGCAACTTAAATACACTATATTGGCAAAAGTATTCGCTCACCTGCCTTGACTCACAAATTATCTGAAGTGACATCCCCTTCTTAATCAATAGGGTTAAATATGACATCGGTCCACTTTTTACAGCTACAGTATAACAGCTTTACTGCTTCTGAAAAGGCTTTCCACAAGGTTCAGGTGTGTTCAAGGTTGCAATCCGTAACCTCAGCTTCTTGTACCGTATGTGATCAGAAGAGCTCTTGTTCTGACAAAGAGAAATAGCTGAACATTTGGAGGAGATTGTTTGCAATTTTCACTCATCCCTTTGGAGAATCTCGCTCATACCTTTTAGATATGCAGAACATTTAGGGGTTTCCCTTAGCTATAGGACAATGAAAACAGAAACCTCTCTAGACAAAAAACAGGTAGAGAACCAGGACCAATGGATATTCTGAACATTTAGATGAAATTACTGAAATCCACCAACTATTTTTCTTCTTTACAGTGAGTGTGAAAAGTTACAGGCGGTGACAAACAGAATGTGTCAACTGGCCAAATAAATAGTCACAATCCCCTTTGGTGGTTGCAGAACTGGCACATGAATTAACTATTCATGAAGGTAATTCCGCTCTATCTCTCTCTGCCCTTATTCAAATGCTCTAATTAATCAGCTTTAAATAGATGGACAGACCTACATTACTGACACAACTTCTCATACACCTCCATGTGTCTCAAACACAGATGGTGCCACAGGCTATTCCTACGCACATGCACGTGTGTGAGTGTGTGTGTGCCTGTGCGTGTGTGCGTTTGTGTGTGTGTGTGTGTGTGTGCGTGCTTGTGGTATAACACAACATAATTTGTAGAATTTGGGTTACATTGAGGTTCAGATATTCTCAAAATTATTTTATTTCCGGCCCATGCATGTAACATCACAAATCCATCTTATGAAAACATTGTGATGTAACTCCTAATTATGCTTTAAAAAATGATCCATTACGTTTTTGCCAGTGGCTGTTTTATTAGGCCCACCAACAAAATCCAAATATATCCAGTACATTAGCTGCACAAAACATTTTAGCTTTGTAGATGAGACTGATTAAATTAAGTTAACCAAAATATTGGATACACATTTCATGATGTTGAAATATCGTTCAATACTATTGCAAATTAAAACTGCATTCATAAACATGTTGGCAAATTAGGATGCATTTACATTTCATAGTGTATGAGACTCAATTCTGGTGTATTTCTCCCATGTGGCCCAATCTCAGATATGAATTATAGCAGCCTGAACACATGGAATTGAATATATCTGAAACCAAATCAGGCCTCAATCATTTGCAAATAAAAATCTGATATGAATCTGATATCTGCAAATGTGACTGTAGTGTAAATGTTCAGAGCAGATAAGAGTCACCCTATTATTGTTACTGTTTTACACCAATCGGTGATGTATACATTTGCTGTGTACCCAAATAAAACTACAGCAACAGCTCAGACATGCATATAGAGCCTGAGCAGGGAAAACAATGGCTGATGGCAATGAAGTAACACTGAGTTGATGGCAACAGAAGCCAGGCAACAGGCAACAGAAGCCAGGCCAAATTAGCCATCATGTACACCAAAAAAATACAATTACAAGATAATCTCCACTGTAGGTGTAGAGCAGGGTTATGAGTCACTTCAAAATAGATGTAAATAGTCCAAAATACCAAATATTGCCTCTAGATCAGAATTGGGATTTTGCACATGCAGTCCAAATGCAGCCTTCATACCTCCCTGACAAAGTCAATCAAACTGGCCATTATTCTCATTTGATCAGAAATTGGCTGATATGGCTCAGTGCTTCACTGTGTCAAAAAACTGTGTCAAATTCTCTTTTGTTTTGGTCAACACTCAACATGTTATTCTTTATTTGTCTTAACCACACTCTTAGCTGTTAGACTTGAGTACAGTACATTCGCAATTGAAATGACCGAACTCATAAGCGTTTCTGCATAGTTTTCAGTAAAAAGCAGTACATACAGATGTTCTTTGACCTTTTGATGAGCAACTCAGAAAGGGGTGGTGAGCAACTTGTCGTGAGCTACCTGGAGACGCTGGATTTAAACTGTGCTGGTGTACATACTGAAATAAGCTGTCAATCGCAATGTCGTTAAAACAAATGCTCTTTATTTTTCCCTTTCTGACACAAAATCACAGTCAGATGTTTGTCTGGCTGTCTTTCGTATCCTTCTGATTGAACATTTTGAATAGGAACACACGTAGATTTTGTGGCAGTACAGTGGTTAGAAACCATTAGTAGCTCTTTCATTATCAAACATCCTATAAAGAAAAAGCTACATCAAACATATTGAGATGGTCATAGTGTTGCTGTCGCTGATCTTTTAAATGATTATTCCATCACTAATGAGTTTTATTATTTAATAGCAACTGTATTTAATGCTGCTGCTTTTTCGAAGTGGAAATGGGGTATGGCATTTCACTTGATATTACACATAGACAGTACATCATTCACTGGCGTAAGGCGGACTTCTCGCATCTGTTAAACCATCAATTTTCAGGAAATCAAAAAACGGCATGTTTATTGAGCAATTAAAATTGCATTGTCAAAGAGATCAAAACATTTTTAACACTTTAGATTGGTAAAAAAAAAATTTAAAATAACCCACCCACGTGGGGACTGACCAGTAGTATACAGTGGGATGAAAAAGTATATAAACCCTTTAGAAATTCTTACATTTCTGCATAAATTGGTCATAAAATGTGGTCTGATTCATCTAAATCAGAATAATAAACCAACAAGGTCTGCTTAAACTAATACAACACAAACAATTCACATAAACATTCACAGTACAGGGTGGAAAAAGTAAGTGAACCCTTAGATTTAAAAATGGTTTGACCCTCCTTCGGCAGCAATAACCTCAACCAAACATTTCCGGTCGTTGAAGATCAGACGTGCACAACGAACAGGATGGATTTTGGACCATTCCTCTGACAAAACTGTTGCAGTTCAGCAAGATTCTTGGGAGATCTGCTGTAAATAGCTCTCTTGAGCTCATGCCACAGTGTCTCAACTGGGTTGAGGTCAGGACTTTGACTTGGCCATGTATGTTCTTCTGAAGCCATTCTGTTGTTTCCTTCTGTGTTTTTGATCATTGTGCTGTTGGAACGCCAATCCTCTTTTGAGCTTCAACTGTTTGACAAATGGCCTGAAGTTCTTCTTCAAATATCTTGATAAACTTAATTTGAATTAATTTCTCCATAGATGATAGCAAGCTGTTCAGGCATTACGCCCATAACATGTTGCTCCCTCCACCATGCTTCACATTTGGTATTAGGTTTTGATGTTGGTGTGCTGTACCATTTTCCCTCCACACATGACTTGTGTTACTCGTAAACCATTCAACTTTGGTTTCATCTGTCCACAGACTATTTTGCCAGTAGTGCTGTGGAACATCCATGTGATCTCTAGCAAACTTCAAACGTGCAGCAATGTTTTTTGTAAATTATTATTTATTTTTTTAGACAGCAACGGCTTCCTCCATAGTGTTCTCCCATTCTTGAGCCCTATTCTTCTTCAATGTTTGATGTATGGCAGATTTAGCGATATGTTGGCATGTGCCAGTGATTTCTGTAAGTCTTCAGCTGACACTGTCGGGTTCTTTTTTTTTTTTTTTTTTTTTTTTACCTAATTGAGCATTCTGTGCTTTACTCTTGCAGTCATCTTTACAGGACGGCCACTCCTTGGAAGAGAGGCAACGGTGCTGAACTTTTTCCATTGATAGACAATTTGTCTAACCGTGGACTGATGAACATCAAGACTTTTAAAGATACTTTTGTAACATTTACCAGCATGTTACAAGTCAACAATGCGTAATCGCAGGTCTTATAGAGCTCTTTTGAGAAAGGCAAAGTATACATCAGGCAATTCTTCTTGACAAGAGACAATTCTAACCTGGTGTGTGTTTTTTAGGGACCAGACCAGCTTTAAGCCACACCTTGCATGGACTCCATGTTGACTCACACATGACTGTAATTAGCTCTTGGACAATTCGCATCAAACCAGGTTGTCACCTGGTTCCAACTGTGGCAAGACCATCTAGCTTCACTGTGATATCTATCCATTCATCCATTTTCTGTACCGCTCATCCTCACGGGGGTCGCGGTCGTGCTGGAGCCTATCCCAGCTATCTTCGGGCGGGAGGCGGGATACACCCTAAACTGGTTGCCAGGCAATCGCAGGGCACACATAAACAAACAACCATTCGCGCACACATTCACACCTAGGGGCAATTTAGAGTCGTCAATTAACCTCCCATGCATGTTTTTGGGATGTGGGCGGAAACCGGAGTGCCCGGATAAAACTCACGCAGGCACGGGGAGAACATGCAATCTCCACACAGTCGGGGCCGGGGATTGAACCCCGGACCTCAGAACTGTGAGGCAGACGCTCTAACCAGTCACCCACCGTGCCGCCCCGTGCCGCCTCATTGTGCTATATTATGGATAAATTACAACATACAAATTTTACTGAACTTTGAATAACATTTTGACATCACTTTTGCTATTAATCTCCGTTGAAAGCTTTTCAAAAATGACATCATTTCATATAACTTCTATTACGTGTTTTTGCAATAAATTTAAGGACAAATAAAAGACACAATTTGGTGAAGATTTGACTCGCTGTATCTGTCACTGCTGCCCCAATGCAAAGAGGTTCTTGTTTGGCCTCTGACCTTTTTGTATGGCTTTCTTCTTGTGCTTACATCAATTCCCTCTTGGTCCTCCAGCTGAACACGTATATTTTTCATCCATGTCTCCCACATAAATTCCTAGGCTCTTGTCAATTTCTTCTGTCATTTCCAGCCAGAGAACAAAACAAAAACTCACTTTGGGCAGCCGTGGCCCAATGGTTAAGATCATCGCCTGCCACCGTGGGGGAACTTGGTTCAAAAACCCCGACTGGACCATCCGCCAACATCCCCCGGACTCATGGCTGTGGTGTCCTTGAGCAAGACACTGATACCCCAAAAATGCTCCCCGGGCGCTTCAGCTGCCCCCTGCTCCAGTGTGTTCCACTAACATGTGTATGTGTTCACTGTGATGGGTTAAATGCAGAGAACACATTTCGTGTGCATGCATGCATGTTCATGACAATAAAAGATTCTTCTTCTTCTTCTTCTTCTTCTTTAATTAAGTCACTAAAAATAACAATCACACGTACGAAAGGGCATGGATCGATGATGTTTGTTATTGGAATGACCTAACTGATAAACCTTCAAGAAAACGTATTACTGAAGGTTACTTGCGGGAAGAATAGTTTTCTTGTGTATCGAATGCATAGTCTCCTTATCCAGTGCTTTTGTCCTGTAATATTTGTTTATTGTTTTGGTTATATAGACAGCCTATATCTTTGTATTTTAGTTTCACTCCCACTTCTCTATCAACCTTAAATTCAAGAGTTGAATGTCAGCATTTTTACTGAAAACCTCTTTGTTTGTGTTCTTCATTGCAAATGCTCCTATAAACATAACATTCAATATTAAATCCACAATCCTCCTCCTTACATGTAAAGCACTACATGGCCAGGCACCATCGTACTTTAAAGAGTTTATGTGTCTTATCAACCGAGTAGAATGTTACGCCTCAAAGAGCTTACATTTACTTATGGTTCCCAAAATTTTCAAGAGCCGAACGAGAGGTAGAGCCTTTAGCTATCAGGCTCCTCTCTTGTTGACACCCTCTCTCGATTCAAGCGTAAATTTAAAACTCCTTTTTGGTACCACTTCTTGTCAGGGATGATTCAGGTTTGTCCTGCCTCATCTCACTGCTACAAACCTAGACTGAGCTTCCCTTCCTCTTCTCCTCTCTCTCGCATTTACATCTTCTTATCTCAACTTCTTTATATTAACATCATGGCTATTACTATGGATACAGTGCTGTTGTCTCATCACGATCCATGTAGTATGTTACTAACCTGTTTCACTTTGTCTTTCTTTCTCTTTTGGAGGTCAGCCTGCACATTTACCTGTTTGTTATTGACAGTAGCGAGGCCGGGGACGGCGGTGCTGGGTGCGGACCAGTATCGTCGTTATTGCTGTCATCATGGGACAATTATTATTGTGGATATTGGATGTTGTTGTGCCTACTGTTCTCTGAGTCCCTGAGTCTCTCACTCTCATGTCTTGTCTGGTATTTTTCAGTACCGGTACATTTTAATGTCGTATGACCTATGTGATATGTTTTAGTTAATGTAACATTTATATTATACAAGCTGTTTTTTTTTTCTTTTTCTTATAAGCAGCATGTTCCATATATCTGCTCAATTATAAAGAGGAATTATTGTCTGTTGTGATTTTGGTGCTATTTTAGTTACGCTGCATTGAATAAAATGCTAACTGTTAATAATTAAGTATTGCTCATTTGATTAAATTAGTTTTGTTGGTCTGTTTGAAAGCAGGCTGACTGCCTGTGATCATTTTGGGTTTCGGACTTCAGTCGTAATCTAAATACTCCTCCTCAGACATTCAAAGTGTGAAATACAAGGACCTAAAAATGCAAAAATAGTATACAGTTTCTTAATACGTAATCACTTCATCCCAAAGTAGATATGTCCTCAAAAGCACTAGTTAGAAATACACCACTGAAATGTATCCATTTGATGCTCAATTGAATGCACAAAATTCCCTCCATGAATTTTATTTTCGCAATACTATATTGTCCATATACTGTACTATACCATTTACTGTTTTATTATCTTTAAATTACTGCTGTTAAAGTGGTCATTACATAAAAGCTCATTTTGGTCTAAGACTTTCACAGTATTGTATTTTGCAGCTTATTGGTTACACTGAACAAAGCAATACTTTATTAATCGGTTTTATTTAGAGTAGAAAAGCACACATAGTCCATAAGTCAGCCTCAAGCAAGGTATGTAGCATCTCCACAGTAAATTCACTTTTAAAATAAAATTTTAGCGTCGCCCTAAATGGACGCCTAAGAGATAAAACTTCAAAGTTCATATTACCAGTCCATTCTAACAATTTCAAATTCAATGACTACACCTGCTTTGTAAGTGATTTTTCTTTCAGCCCATGAACACGCATTTCATAAAACCACCTGATTCACATCAGAGATGCCTTTGTCACATTTAATCTGGCAGCATCGTCCTCTCCCTTGATTGCGTCAAGCAATTGTTACTACTCTTCCGATTAAAAACTTTGTCCAAAATCCAATTGGCTATTTTGACTTTTTCAGAAAACGTGAATCTCCATTCGCTGTGAGTGTCCATGAAAAATTTACTCCAGCTACAAACTGCACTTTGCCCACTGACTTTGTTAGAGGAAAGCTAAATATCACTTCAATCAGCACAAGCATCATGACAACAAGCACATATATTGAACATGATGTTTTGAGCTGATAAGCAACAATAAAAATTACAAGGCATCAGCGGTTGTCTGCAATCCATGGTCCATTTTACTGTAATCCAATCCAGAGCAGAAGAGTCATCCTCACATTGGAGCTCAACGATACTTTTGTTTTAGCCTGAAATATAGGGAGATGAAAGAAGTTTCCATCAAAGCAATACTGAATGCCAACGCTATCATTTAGGAGAGGTCTTGTGAAACAGCCCCATTAACCAGAAGAGTGTGGGTGTGATCACACAACCTTGTTTGACACCAGAGTTAACGGGGAAAGGCTTGCTGGGTTTTCCATCGCCAGCAGCGGTTATATCATCATCAAAAGATGGATCAGAAGCTTCTCTAGATATACGTATGTTTTTTGCCATAAAAAAAGCCAAAGAGAAAACAAAACATACACCCAGAATTAAAGTAAAAATATTTGACTTTTGAAAGCCATAATGTAGAAGCCTGTTAGCTTTCTGACTCCCAAAGCTAATTCATCAATACCCGATCACATGACACTCATCTCCAAGTATGGCAAAATTTTGTTCAATTCATTTTTAAATATTTATATTGGAGTTACTGATACAGTTAATGCTGTCATATTTATGTGAAAGGCAAAACTTTTCAAAAACTACATTGAGTGTTACAAGAGTGATGGGCAAGAAAGTTTGTAATACGGATATTGATCAAGTTTGACAATGTCTGAGCAAATACAATCGTTTTAAGACAAACACTCTCCATCATTTCGGGCATCATCTAGTAAATTAGCTCTCGTAATAAAGGCAATACCTCAACTGGAGGCTAAAACTGCATTCTTAAATAGCATCTGGCTGTCTAGGAAGAAAATTAAACTTATCATAAACTACAGTATACACAAATCACTCAGTCAACACTTTTCACATAAAATATAACATGGAACTGTAAGCATATTGCTCGATTATTAATACATTCACATTTTCAAGTCTAATCAAAACATTTAAAGGAAATGTCAACAAATCCTTGCAGAATGTTCTATGGCTGTATATTTACTGTACCACATACTATATAGAATACAATTCTCTAATTTCAATGTTCAAAATATATCGGTCACACACTGTTAAAGACACTGCAATGTTAAATGTGCTTATAAAATACACTGTACACTTTAGCTTGACATCCGTCAGTTCTTAAAGGTTTGTCAGTTAAATACATCCATATACTGTAAATTAGCATTAGGGAAAGAAAAATAAAAAGGCCGAAAACATGTTACATAGTTGGATTATCTCTCTGTTTATAGTCCCACACATACCATTTAATGGTGAAGGACAATGCCAAATTCTTTACTAAGATAAATATTACGCTCTATATATATATATATATATATATATATATATATATATATATATATATATATATATATATATATATATATATATATAGTTTTGAATTAATTCTGTAGTGGATTGTTGTTGTAATCCTGTATGTACAGTACATTCAACATAATAAAAAGAGAATATTGTGAAAATGTATGCAATAGGCCAACCCTGAATTCTGGAAAGTATCCATAGATATTAATTTTCAAAAGCACTGTGCATTTCTTTCAGTAAAAACCTTCACTGGCTGTATTTCCTCACAGTCTCTCATAGTCTTTTGATTGAATTCATCACATACTGTATTGTAATCTCATTTGGTTAGCTTTTATGCAGCTTTATTTAGCAAAGTCGTAAGAAGGCAATGGTAAAAACGATTAAAAAGAAAAGATTACAGGCAAAAAAAAAGGCTGTGATTGTTCAAGCCATCAGTTCTACAGAGAAAGTTGAAGAACTTCTCTACCTTTTTGGATTCAACTCAGCTTGGGCGATGAAAGCTCCTCCCAAAGGCCCAGGTTTAACCAGAAGAGGAGGATGATGGCGATGATGATAAGGATGATGAAGACGAAGGGGGAGGCTGATGCTCCTCACCTCCATCAAGTGCAGTTATCCTTGCCCCTGATGATGATGATAATGATGTAATCTCCTTCTCTTTCCTGCTTCCAGTGCAGACGGACCTCTGGGCTGGTTTGAACTGCCAAGTAACCTTGGTTGTTGACGACTGCTCAGCTGCGGTCATTGGCGTCACTGTTGCTGCAGCAGGTGCATTGGCCAAGTTTGCCGATCCAACAGGACCCTTCCTTGCTTTGCTGTCTTGGTCTTGTTCAATGAAGGGCTCGTCTGGCACCTCAGGTTGTGTGGTTTCTCCAAATGAGTCCCAACGAGGCTCTGCTGGCAGCCTTTTGGCTAACCCAGCAGATTTACCCCCTGCAGCAGCAACTCTTGAGGGGCGACTGGCACCCGAGTCTGACAGATCCGAGTCCCAATCACTGTCACCTCCCACTGAACCGCAACCCAAAACAGACTCATCCACAGGGTCAGAACCAGAACTTTCAGAGTCTGACTCCCTGGAAAGAAAGACACACACATAAATTTGTATTAAGGATACGGGTCATTTTCATTTAATTTGATCAATGACGGTAAAATCATGGCCCACTGAACTCCCTTTTGAAAATTAATTAATTTTATTGATATGAGTATTTGAGCAGCACGGTTGGCGATTGGTTAAATGGTAGATGGACTGCACTTATATAGCATTTTATCTACACCATCACACTACCCAAAGCCTCACATTCATACACCAATGGGCAACTGCTGCCATGCCAGGTGCTGCCAGGCCCACTGGGAGAAAATTAGGGAAGACAAAGCACTATAATTATTTGAAGCATTCAAATACATCAAACAAGTTGTCCTACATCTGACTGGTATCTGCGGGGTCTTTTCCAGAATAAGTCAGACCCCTATGGAGATCAGGCATTTTTTATCCCTGTAATTACAAGGGACAGAAAGTTGGTCAAAGAAATATGGCACAAAAAAAGTAGAACTACAAACTTAGTGAAGATAAAATGTGAATCTATCAAACCATTGTCTCATTACAGATTCTTCCAAAAGTTCAGACAACCTCTATGTCTACTAAGAAAAGGTACATAAATGAGAGCACCGCCACTAGGTTTATGGAGACTATTGCTGTGCCACAAACGGTGAATGCTGACACAGTTGATGAACTTTTGGATAATTTCATATGTAAAATCACAAATGTCATGAATGCTGTCGCTCCTATTAAAACTAAGGCAATCTTGAGGCGACCTAGAACACCGTGGAGGAGCACAATAATGGTAAAGACCTCTTAACCAAAGTGTAGGAAAGCAGAACGTAAGTGGAGAAAAAGTAACCTCCAAATTGACTATGACCTCTACAGACAACGTATTTGTAATTTTAACAAAGAGTTAGTCAGAGCTAGACAGAAACACTTCTGAAATCATCAGTAAGAACTTCAACAATACTCACACTCTGTTTGCTGTGGTTGACAAGCTTTTGATACGGTAGATCATAATATACTGCTGAAAAGGTTGTAAACGTGGGTAGGACTAAATGGAACAGTCCTTAAATGGTTCAGGTCCTACCTGGAGGAAAGTAGTTAATTTGTAACCATTGGAAGGGTTCAATCTCATCGAATGGCAATGACCTTTGGGGTCCCTCAAGGGTGAGTTCTTGGACCCCTCCTGTTCAGCCTGTATATGCTACCCTTGGGTCAAATTCTTCAGAACTTTAATTTTGACTACCATAGCTATGCAGATAACACACATTTATATCTAGCAGTGGTTCCAGATGACTACAGTTCAATTGAGGTGTTGTGTCACTGTCTAAAACAGATAAATAACTGGATGAGCCAAAATCTTCTTCAATTAAACCACAGCAAAACTGAGATAATTGCTTTTGGCAACAAAGAGAATTGCTGGTAGTAAATACCTGGAGTCACTCTCTTTAAAAACCAAAGACCAAGTCCGAAACCTTGGTGTTCTGATAGATTCCGAGCTGAGTTTCAACAGTCATATCAAATCAATTACCAAAACTGCCTTTTACCATCTGAAGAACATATCCAGAGTGAAGGCTTGCATGTATCAAGCAGACCAGGAAAAGCTCATCCATGCTTTTATCTCAAGTAGACTTGACTATTGTAATGGTCTTCTGACTGGACTCCCTAAAAAGAGCATTAAACAGCTGCAGCTCATTCAGAATCCTGCAGCTCGGGCTCTGACCAGAACAAAGAGGTCAGAGCATATTATTCTAATTTTAAAGTCTTTACACTGGCTTCCAGGCCGCTTTAGAATAGATTTTAAAGTTCTGCTACTGGTTTATAAATCACTAAACGGTTTGGTCCTGAATACATTAATGAAATGCGAATAGTAAATAAACCAAGTAGGGCTCTGAGATCGACAGACTCACGTCAAATAGTGGACCACAGAGTCCAAAGCAAATTTGGTGATGCAGCATTTAGCTATTATGCTGCACACAAATGGAATAAGTTGCCAACAGAAGTGACGTCAGCCCCAAGTGTGCATGTTTTTAAGTCCAGGTTAAAACTCTTCTTTTTCCCCATTCCTTTTAGAGCATTTCCACTTTTAAAAGATATTTCTTGCACTGTACGCTGTTTTAATTGTATTTTTAATTTTTTTTCTCTTTGTTTTAAATGTTTACACGGTCTTTTTTTTCTTTGTTTTTTAATGTTTTTAATCATGGAAGTCACATTGAGTTACCTTGTGTATGAAATGCGCTCTATAAATGAATTTGCTTTGCTTTGCTACACTGTAGCTAAATAAACAAAACGCAAAGGTACTTATTTGACTGTAAAATGGGATTGGTGTAACACCATGTGCAAAGCCTCTTTGGATGTATTGTACAACCCCAATTCCAATGAAGTTGGGACGTTGTGTTAAACATAAATAAAAACAGAATACAATAATTTGCAAATCATGTTCAACCTATATTTCATTGAATACACTACAACGACAAGATATTTAATGTTCAAACTGATAAACTATTGTTTTTAGCAAATAATCATTAACTTTGAATTTTATGGAAACAACACGTCACCTTTTCTTTTAACAACATTCAATAAACGTTTGGGAACTGAGGACACTAATTTTTGAAACTTTGTAGGTGGAATTCTTTCCCATTCTAGCTTGATGTACAGCTTCAGCTGTTCAACAGTCCGGGGTCTCCCTTGTCGTATTTTACGCTTCATAATACGCCACACATTTTCAATGGGAGACAGGTCTGGACTGCAGGCAGGCCAGTCTAGTACCTGCACTCTTTTACTACGAAGCCACATGTTACTGTTGTAACACATGCAGAATGTGGTTTGTGTCATGTGTGTGTGTGTTCCGGGTTTTGTCGCCCCCTCCCTGTTTCACACACACCTGCTCCTGTGAGCATCTTCACCACCTGTGCCTCGTTCACCCTAATTACCTATTGTATTTAACCTCGTGTCTCATTCCCTCTCATTGCCAGTTCGTTGTACCTTGTCGTCGCGTTCCAGCATTCCTTGTTTCCACGTCATAGACTCACAGTAAGGCTTGACCCTGTTCCGATTATCGACCTTGCCTCTTTGCCTCATGTTTTTGGATACTGTTGCCTTTCTTGGATTGCCTGCCTGTGTACCGACCTATGCCCGTCTATTAAACCTCTCTTTTTGGAAACTGTCCATTTGTTTTGGAGTCATGCATTTTTGGGTCCTATCCGCTGTTCCGTTCATGACAGTTTGCCATTGTCTTGCAGAAATAAGCAGGGGCGTCCATGAAAAAGACGTTGCTTGGATGGCAGCATATGTTTCTCGAAAACCTGTATGTACCTTTCAGCATTAATGGTGCCTTCACAGATGTGTAAGTTACCCATGCCATTGGCACTAACACAGCCCCATACCATCACAGATGCTGGCTTTTGAACTTTACGTCTATAACAGTCTGGATGGTTCTTTTCCTCTTTGGCCCGGAGGTCACGACGTCCACAATTTCCAAAAACAATATGAAGATGTGGACTCGTCAGACCACAGAACACTTTCCCACTTTGCATCAGTCCATCTTAGATGCCCGAGCCCAAAGAACCCGGCGGCGTTTCTGGGTGTTGTTGATAAATGGCTTTTGCTTTGCATCATAGAGTTTTAAGTTGCACATACAGATGTAGCGCCAAACTGTATTTACTGACATTGGTTTTCTGAAGTGTTCCTGGGCCAATGTGGTGATATCCTTTACACATTGATGTCGGTTTTTGATGCAGTGCTGCCTGAAGGATCAAAGGTCACGGGCATTCAATGTTGGTTTTGGGCCTTGCCGCTTACATGCAGTGATTTCTCCAGATTCTCTAAACCTTTTCATGATATTATGGATCGTAGATGATGAAATCCCTAAATTCCTTGCAATTGTACGTTGAGGAACATTGTCCTTAAACTGTTCGACTATTTTCTCCCACACTTGTGAACCTCTTGTGAAGAGGTGAACCTCGCTCCATCTTTGCTTGTAAATGACTAAGGAATTCAGGTAAGCTCCTTTTATACCCAATCATGGCACCCACCTGTTCCCAATTAGCCTGTTCACCTGTGGGATGTTCCAAACAGGTGTTTGATGAGCATTCCTCAACTTTCTCAGTCTTTTTTTCCACCTGTCCTAGCTTTTTTGGAACGTGTTGCAGACATAAAATTCTAAGTTAATGATTATTTGCTAAAAACAATAAAGTTTATCAATTTGAACATTAAATATCTTGTCTTTGTAGTTTATTCAATTAAATATAGGTTGAACATGATTTGCAAATTATTGAATTCTGTTTTTATTGATGTTGAACACAACATCCCAACTTCATTGGAATTGGGGTTGTACAACCAGTAACATCCATCCATCCATTTTCTGAGCCGCTTCTCCTCACTAGGGTCGCGGGCGTGCTGGAGCCTATCCCAGCTGTCATCGGGCAGGAGGCGGGGTACACCCTGAACTGGTTGCCAGCCAATCGCAGGGCACATAGGAACAAACAGCCATTCGCACTCACAGTCATCCCTACGGGCAATTTAGCGTCTCCAATTCATGCATGTTTTTGGGATGTGGGAGGAAACCGGAGTGCCCGGAGAAAACCCACGCAGGCACGGGGAGAAACAACCAGTAACAATTCAGCATTAAAGCTAGAGCCCCACCAGATCCAGCAGAATACAATGTTTTTCTTTCCAATCCAGAATTTATTTTATGATTTTGAATACAGCGAAGTGTGTAAAAAGTGATTTAAGTGATGAAATCCTTAGTGGTGCTTTTGATTTAATGTCCTTATTTCTGGCTTCCTGTTCAAGGGGCATGACATGACATTTATTTCTGTTAACACAATCAACACAGTCAATAAAACAACTATTAACAAAGGAGTTGAAGGGAAGCTATAGCGGATACAAAAAAAATCTACACATCCTTGTTCAAATGGCAGGTTTTTGTGGTATACGACAATGAGACCAAGATAAATCATTTCAAAACGTTTTTCCACTATACTCTAAATTAACCTATAATCTGAACAACTCAATTGAAAAACTGAGAAAAAAAATGAGAGGGGAAACAGGAAATAAAAAAAAAACAACTACGATAATGTTGTCATGAACTGTGCCCTGCAGTTCCCTTGTTGAAGCTTGGGTGGCGCTTTGCGCCCCTCTCTCCCTCTCCCTCTCTCTCCCTCTCTCTCTCTTCCCAGTAATCAGCACCACCACGGTCGCTCACCTGTTGTCAATCAGCCTTCATCATCACCTGCATTTAAGCCTGCCAGATCCAAGACTCCACTGCCAGCAGCGTTCACCCGTGGTACACCGGCTCGCAATTTACACGTAAGCTCCGCCAGTCCTCACAATATTTCTGACCTCCATGTTCTTCCTTGTCGTTAGTGCTCCTTCCGTGTTCCCTGCCTTGCTGACCTCTTTCACCACGCCACCGAGTCATCCACCTGCTCACGCCACTGCCTGCCGCATGCTCCCTGTCTTGACGACCCGCCAGTACGCCTCAAGGATCCACCTCTGAGTCTCTTCTCAATAAACCATTCTCCACAAACTTCTTCAAAAAGCCTCTGCCTGCTTCTCGGTCCAGTTGAAATTAACACCATTGTATCGTGACAGAATACTCTGGCCAGCATGGACCCAGCAACCCCGGAGGCGTTAAGAGAAGCACTCACCCTCCAAGCACCCACATAGGAAGACAGGACAAAGTTCTCCGAGAGATCATGGACTCATTGAACACACTCCCTCGACAAGTCTCCCTCCTCTCTTCCCAAATTCAGTCCGACCTTACTCCTGTGAGTACTCCTTCCGAGCCCGCAGCCTCCAATCCATCCCGCCTCCCGTACAAAGAGCCTCATGTCTCGCCTACTCCGGGGACTTAGGTGCATGCAGCCAATTCCTCCTAAATTGCTCCCTAGTTTTCAATTTACAACCGTTAAACTACCCCAACAAACAATCCAAGGTCGCATTCGTCACTAACCTCCTCCGCAGAAAAACAGCTAAATGGGGAACCGCGTTATGGCACAACTCTTCCCCGGTACTCGCGTCATTTAACTCCTTTTCCGCCGAACTAAAGAAAGTCTTGATCACCCCGTTCAAGGCAGGGAAGCCACTGGACGCCTCCTTACACTCACTCAGGGCTCTAGTTCCGTGGCTTTTTACTGTGGAATTCAATTCAGTTCAGTTCTCTCACAGCGGGACCCCTATTCCCAAAAACTTCATCCCTGTGCTTTTTTCCCCCCATCGTCTATCCCCTGCTAAACGGAATTATGACTTTGGCAACCGAAAGCTTCTGGCCATCATTTGGGCATTGGAGGAGTGGATTCATTGGCTGGAGGGGAGTGATTCTCTGTTTGTCATCTGGACCGATAACATAAACCATGCCTACGTACGTTCCGCCAAACGTCTTAACCCCCGACAAGCTCGCTGGGCCCTCTTCCAGAGCCAATTCAACTTCAGCCTCTCCTTCCACCCTGGTTTCCGCAAACTTGACGCCCTGTCTCGTATGTACTCATCCCCCTTCATCCCTGCAGAACCAGAACCCATCCTCCCTTCCTCGTGCTTCGTTGGAGCAGGCACTTGGAAAATCGAACAGGTAGTTAAAGAGGCTCTGAAGACTGACCTAGATCCCAAGACCGGACCTCCTAACAGACTGTTCGAATCCGATTCCGCACGCTCTGACTTCCTCCAGTGAGCCCATAACTCCCAGCTCACCTGTCGTCCTGGCATCACCCGTACCATCCATTTCATCCAGCAACTCTTCTGGTGGCCCAGCCTAGTCAAAGACACCCGAGAGTTTGTCCTAGCCTGCTCCGTCTGTGCCCGAGTCAAGGCTTCTCATCAACCCCCAGCTGGTCTGCTGCACCCCTTACCCATTCCGAGTTCCCCTTGGTCCTTCATCTCCCTGGACTTTGTCACCGGCCTACCCCCATCAGAAGATAACACCGTCATCCTCACCATTATTGACCGGTTCTCCAAGTGTGTCCATTACATACCCCTCCCCAAGCTACATTCTGTCTTTGAAACTGCTAACCTCCTTGTAAATCACCTCCTTGTAAATCCCCATCGACATCGTGTCGGACCAAGGTCCTCAGTTCTCCTCCCTAGTTTGGAAGGAGTTCTGTAAAGTGGTGGGTGCAGCAGCCAGCCTGTCTTTCGGATAACGTCCAACGGCCAGACGGAGCGGGCAAATCAGTCCGCCCTTCGCTGCGTTGCCGCACGCAACCCCACCTCCTGGCGCACATTCCTCCCCTGGATAGAATATGCCCACAACACCCTCTCCAGCTCCGCCACTGGCTTATTAAGATTTCCAACCTCCCTTATGTAGGGAACAGGAGCATGCGGTGGCGGTTCCCGCGGTAAGGGATCACCTACAAAGGGTCCAGTCCATTTGGAAGAATGTCAGGACGGCCTTAACCCGGTCCGCTGAGAGAAATAAACGGCTTGCGGACCTTCATCGCTCCCCTACGCCTGAGTACAAGGTGGGTCAGACGGTTTGGCTTTCCTCCCGTGACCTCCCACTCCAGACTGAATCCTGTAAACTCACTCCACGCTTTATTGTTTTTTTCCCGATCACTAAAATCATCAATCGCACGTCAGTTCAACTAAAACTTCTACAAGCTCTTAAGATTCATCTGGCGTTCCATGTCTCACTACTCAAGCCTGTCTCCACCTGCGCGCTTAGCCAGGAGGCATCCATTTAGAGGGGGTTACTGTCATGAGCTGTGCCCTGCAGTTCCCTTGTTGGAGCTTGGGTGGCGCTTTGCGCCCCTCTCTTTCTTCCTCTCTTTCTCTCTCTTCCCAGTAATCAACACCACCCTGGCTGCGCACCTGTTGTCAATCAGCCTTCATCATCACCCGCATTTAAGCCTGCCAGATCCAAGACTCCACTGCTAGAGTATTAACATTCACCCGTGGTACACCGGCTCGCAACTTACACGTAAGCTATGCCAGTTCTCGCAATATTTCTGACCTCCATGTTCTTACTTGTCTTCAGTGCTACTTCCGTGTTCCCTGCCTTTCTGACCTCTTTCACAACGCTACCAAGCCATACACCTGCTCACGCCGCCACCTGCCGCACGCTCCCTGTCTAAACGACCTGCCAGTACGCATCTCTGAATCTCTTCTCAATAAACCATTCTCCACAAACTTCTTCAGCCTCCACCTGCTTCTGGGTCCAATTAAAATTAACACCACCGTATCATGACAAATGTGGTTGTACAAGTGCACACACCCTCTAATAAATGGGGATGTGGCTGTGTTCAGAATTCAGCAATCACATTCAAACTCATGTTAAATGGGGGTCAGACAGAGACCTTCCTCCGATTAACCCCAAATAAATTAAGTTGCGAGCATACAGTATGTACAACCCTCCCAAGGACTCAAATAAATGCCCCTTAAATATCAAAACACTTTGGGTGGAATTGATGACGGAGTGTTTTTTTTTTTTAATATGTGAATGAAGGAGAAAAATGGGCTCCAGCAAAAAGGGTACTTTTTTCATCCAGAGCAAAAAGGGGTGGGGTCTCTGTGTGCATGTGCCTGATGGCTGATATATGTCAGAGATTTGGACTGTTATCTCACCACAACTGAAGCCCATGATTTTCATTTTCACCAAGTCTACTAAATGTTCACACCTGACCAAAAGAAACACATCAAGGGAAAAAAAGAACCATGATTTGATTATAACGAAAGGGTGCTTGTTTGAACGCACCCTAAGGATAAAATAAAAAATAAACATACCTGCCACTGTATGACGTAGATCCTTCTGGGCCTAAGAGAAGGCAAGCTGGGGCAGCTAGGTATACAAAGCTGTCAGTGCACAAAAAATCTCCTTCTTCTGGTTTACGGGGGGCAAGGTGAGATGGCCTGGCATCCGGTTCCAAGCTGGACTGCTCCAAGTGTGGTTTCCTGTGGTCAAAGTGTTGGCGCATGCGCTCTTGCTTTATGTCATGAGCTGAGTAATCTGTAACTGTGGAGATCTCTCCATGTTGGCCAGGTCTTGCAGACACAGCAAGATATACAAAGCTATCTGGTTGGGCAAATGGATCTATGTCACCACAGTCCAGTCCTGAGCTTCTAATTGGCTTATGATAAGGATCAATAAGATGTTTGATGGTCTGCTTCAAGGGAGATGGCGGAAGAAGGGGGTCATTTCCCATTATGGTAACTTTTCTTCTCGGTGGCATTGCTTCACACTGACTTGTTTCTGTATGGTCCAGTGTGGACTTATAAGTTGAAAATAGTCCTCCTTTTTCATTTTTCCATCCATCCCCATGTTTCCCTCTAATTTCCTCTCCCCCTGCTGAGCCACAAATATCCCCCTCTCTTTCCTTATTTCCTTCCACGTCTTCATGAGGGGTTGTGCTGAGCAGTGAGGGGTAGCACCACTGGAGTTCAGCACTCTCCTCTCTGCCCCATTCCTTTAAACCTCCATCATCCCCGTCCTTCTCCAATGATGTGTTGCTGCTGCCTAGGTCGGAGCCACTGACTGGCTGGTCGCTGTCAGAGCCATCCCCCTCCTGGCTCTGATTGGATAACGAGAGAAAGACGCCACTGGAGTCAGATTCCAGCGTTAGGTTGGAGTCTGGAGAGCTGTCCTCTTTATTGGGGCTGGAAGAAAGATTGTACAATTGCTTATCACCACTATGACATTAAATTTGGCCAACCGTTTTTTGTTCATTGTTATTCCCTTTATTCCTGTTACAATCTGTGTATTGTTCCACAGTACATCCAAAGATTGAATTTAATTCCTTCAAAACCCTATTGTACTCCTGTTATTTAAAATAAATATCATGGGTGAATATTAAAGATGTTCCCATTTAAAAAAAAAAGAGAAAATAAAACACAAAAGCTCAATGGTATACATTTTAAGTAAGTTGGAAAATGTAATCTAAATCTCCATCCATCCATCCATTGTCTGAGCCGCTTATCCTCACAAGGGTCGCGTGAGTGCTGGAGCCTATCTCAGCTATCAACGAGCAGGAGGCGGGGTACACCCTGAACTGGTTGCCAGCCAATCGCAGAGCACATATAAACAAAAAACCATTCACACCCATGGGCAATTTAGAGACTTCAATGAACCTAGTGTGCATGTCTTTTGGGATGTGGGAGGAAACCAGAGTACCCGGAGAAACTACAAATATCAAATCATATTAGTTGATGAATAGATGGTGTGTCTCAAGAAACAGCGCTGCTTGTCTCAAGAAAGAACCCTCAAAGATAATTATTAGTTATGGATAGAACATACAGTAAATAGTAAACAGGAAATTTTAAAACATGGCAGCTTAGTCCACTGTGAACTATTAAACAGTTAAATCAGATGTCAATTAATGGACAAACCCAATTCCAATAAAGATGGGACGTTGTGTTAAACATAACGTTTCTGGGTGTTGTTGATAAATGGCTTTTGCTTTGCATCGTAGTTTCAAGTTGGACTTACGGATGTAGCCCCGAATTGTATTTACTGACATTGGTTTTCTGAAGTGTTCCTGAGCCCATGTGGTGATATCCTTTAAACACTGATGTCGGTTTTTGATGCAGTGCCGCCTGAGGGATCGAAGGTCACTGGCATTTAATGTTGGTTTTGGCCTTGTCGCTTCCATGCAGTGATTTCTCCAGATTCTCTGAACCTTTTGATGATATTATGGACCCTAGATGATGAAATCCCTAAATTCCTTTCAATTGTATGTTGAGGAACATTGTCCTTAAACTGTTCGACTATTTTCTCACTCACTTGTTCACAAAGAGGTGAACCTCGCCCCATCTTTGCTTGTGAATGACTGAGCAATTCAGGGAAGCTCCTTTTATACCCAATTATGGCACCCACCTGTTCCCAATTAGCCTGTTCACCTGTGGGATGTTCCAAACAGGTGTTTGATGAGCATTCCTCAACTTTCTCAGTCTTTTTTGCCACCTGTCCCAGCTTTTTTGGAACGTGTTGCAGCCATAAAATTCTAAGTTAATGATTATTTGCTAAAAACAATAAAGTTTATCAGTTTGAACATTAAATATCTTGTCTTTGTAGTGTATTCAATTAAATATAGATCGAACATGATTTGCAAATCATTGTATTCTGTTTTTATTTATGTTTAACACAACGTCCCAACTTCATTGGAATTGGGGTTGTACATGTATTGTATTACAAATGACTTTGTCACATTGACACTGACACTAACCTTGTGACCACTGTGGTGGTCCCAGCAGGAGATTTTAATGACCACCCGGCAGTATCTTTGTCTTTGTCAGTAACTGGTAATACCATGGCACTGAACTCAAGACTGACGTGGGACCTGCTCCCCACTCCTAGAAAACAGCACAAATGTAATTCAATGAAACAAGAGCAACAGGAGAAATAATCAATGTGGTCCAATCCACTTGTGATCTATATTTTGGATAATGTATTTTATCAAAGTGCAGTATTACATGGAATTTTCTAACATTTGTGTGTTCCTGAAATGGGATCTATATACTGATGAGGAATAAATAATTCCTTGGGGCTAATACAGCTCAATGTTCTGTGACAAGGAGTTTATTTAAATTATTGACATCAACAATCCAAAATATTGATGCAAGACTCATAAAAATCTGGAGTAATCTCCTCAAACAAAAGGAGCAGTATGAACACCAATATTGATTCCATTTTACTCTAGATGTACCGTATTAAAAATTATGCCATTTTATGCAATGTTTTTTTTTTTACATTTCTGGAAAAAAAAAATGACAGTATATATCTTGCATTTTTAAGGAAACTTTTGCAGAATCATTGATGACTCTATATTAGGCATGTGTATGCGATAACACAACAGTTATTTCTTTCTCTGCATGTCAAAGAACAGCGTCAGATCCCAAATAAATAATTACATTTTAGAACAAGAATTAAACAAGATGTATTTAATTTCAGTAGACAAAAATGCTCCTCAATAATGTCAAGGAGACCAATAAAGCTGGCATCTAGAATATGAGACGCCATGTTCGTTTGAACTATCATTCATTGGCTTACTAACAAATCAAAACTAGTTGGGTAAATTAGCCACTAAACAATTAATTACTATTATTGCAACATAAAATAGGAATGAGATATTTAAAAACTTTTGAAAACATATACAATCTTCTTCTTCTTCTTTTCCTTTGGGCTTGTCCCGTTAGGGGTCACCACAGCACATCATCCTTTTCCATGTAAGTCCATCCTCCTCTCGAACACCAACTGCCATCATGTCTTCCCTCACGACATCCATCAACCTTCTCTTTGGTCTTCCTCTAGCTCTCTTGCCTGGCAGCTCCATCCTCATCATCCTTCGACCAATATACTCACTATTTCTCCTCTGGACGTGTCCAAACCATTGAAGTCGGCGCTCTCTAACTTTGTCTCCAAAACATCGAACCTCGGCTGTCCCTCTGATGAGCTCCTTTCTAATTTTATCCAACCTGGTCACTCCGAGAGTGAACCTCAACATCTCTCATTCATGCACATATATTCTGTTTTACTTCGGCTAATCTTCATTCCTCTTCTTTCCAGTGCATGCCTCCATCTTTCTAACTGTTCCTCCAGCTGTTCCCTGCTTTCACTGCAGATCACAATGTCATCTGCAAACATCATGGTCCACTGGGATTCCAGTCTAACCTCATCTGTCAGCCTATCCATCACCACTGCAAAAAGGAAGGGGCTCAGGGCTGATCCCTGATGGAGTCCCACGTCCACCTTAAATTCGTCTGTCACACCTACAGCACATCATATACAATACTGTAGTTAAATGTTGGCGTTTATCGTAAAATTTTTGAGAAAGCTTTTACAGGAGAGTCACAGGTCCTAATGGTCCATTCCTCTACCAGAAGCATGCACATATTGAACATTATTAAAAGATTTGACGTACAACATACTGAGGTGACGAGCAAAAACAAACTGCTTATATAAATAAAAGCAAGCTTACATACAGTAAATATAAGCAATGTTGTGTTATTATTAGGTATTTAATCAATCATATAAGGCATATATGTCAAACTCAGGCCCGGGGGCCAAATTTGCAAATGAATGCAATTATATTTGGCCTGCAAGACCATATTAAATGTGTATTAGAGCTGGCCCGCCAGTATATAGCACATGCGCCACTAATATTATAAATCCCAGAATACTTTGCTAGTGTGTTGGCACATCCGTCTAGACCGGCGAGCGCCCCTTCCCTTTCTGTTCCAGTCATTAGCACCTATGCTACCAGTCTCCTCAAGCAAATTTACACTTCCCATTCTCAAAAATGGCCAAATGAAAGATGGAAAACTGTTAAATTCCAAGACAGGTGGGAGGCAGATTAAAAGACAGACCTGTTTGTCGTGTGCAGAGCAAATGTGGCTATTACAAAGAATATAACATAATTGAATTTTTTTTTTTAATGACCTTTATCAACTCCTAGGCAGGGACCATTAATAGTTTGAGGTTTAGATTTTTATTGAAGGACATTCTTATTTTTTGGGTTGTTTTGTTGTTGGCCTTTGAAAAAAGATTTACATCAAAAAGAAAGGTAGTTGGAGATAGATAAATAGAAGATAGACAGACAGAAGAATTCATGTTATCTATTTAAATACAAAACAACAAATAAATACCACTGATGTATTTTAACGCAAATTTGATTTAACTTGTTTATAATGTTAAAGATTGTTTATTCCCGATTTAGTGTTTAAGCAAAATTTTACTTTGTTGTCAATGATTAACTTTAACGCTACATTTCTGCAGAAAAGGGAAACATGCGCATCTCAGTGATTTTTCATTAAATATTGAGTTTGGCCCGCGACGTTGTCCCAATTTTTTATTTTGGCCCACCGTGAATTTGAGTTTGACACCCCTGACATAAGGGAACCCTTACAAGGGGACGTGGTTGTAAAACAAAAGTGACACCTGTGCTGGCCAGGACGATAGTGAGGGAGATGAAACATAATCCAAGCATCACCACTTGGTGAATCTGGGCTAGGCTGGTGGCAATGTCTCAAGGCAGACTAAGAGTAAGATTTCTGGTCTCCTGTTTTATGGTCAGACGAAACAAAAATTGAATTGTTTGACCACAGTGATGTATCCTTTATTCAACGTAAAAAAGGGGACGCCTTAAACCCTAAGAACAGCCTCCCCACTGTCACAGTCACTGGTGGTGGGAACCGTAATCTTTGGGGGTGTTTTTCAACCAGTTGACCGGGAAACCTAATCACAGAGAACGGCACCAGGAAAAAAAGCAATACTTGAAGATTCTCAACAACATCAGGCAGTCTGCAGAGAAACTTGGCTTTGCGCACCAGTGGACATTTCAGCACAACAGCAACCCAAAACACATTGCAAAAGTGGTGAAGAAATGGTTAGTGGACAAAACTTTTTTTTTTTTTCAGTGGCCCAGCCAGAATCCTGACTGGAATCCAATTGATAATCTGTGGAGGGAGCTAAAGATCAGGGTGATGGCGAGGAGACCCTGCAACATGAAAGTGTTGGAGCTCCTTGCTAAAGATGAATTGGCAAAACTATTAGTGGATACATGCAAAAACCTATTCAGCAATTATAGGAAGTGTTTGATTGCTGTAATAGCCGATAGAGAACGGTATTGATAATTCTGTACATGTCACTTTTACTTCAAATGTATATAAAAGCTGATAAAAAAAAATTTTACACAATGATGACTCTTGTACATCGTCTTATTAACTTCTGGGAGATACCTGTTATTTCCAAACCAGAAAAAAACTTTTTTGGATCATGGTCAACTAAAACAATATTAAAATAGAGCATCAGACCTTCAGCTGGTTACTTGATGTTAGTCAGTATACTGTATGTTAATCAGGTTGACTATTAAATCACCTAATTTAGACGTTGGCAAAACCACAACCTGCAGGCCACATTGGGCCAGAGTCTCTGACTGCACCTAGCAGTGTTCATGAAGTCAAAATTAAATGTAAAATATGCTCTGTTTTTACTTCGAATGGTGTGCTTTTATTTTGACATTGTGTCGACGGTACAAGCGAGCAAGAGCAACGACTTGTGACTACAATATTTCCATCTTAACACATTTTCGCAAAATTTTGTGACTTTTCAGGCCCCTCTTGCGACAATTTAAAAAACAAAAAAGAAGAAAGACTAGCGAAAATGCAAAGAGTGGTCCAATGTAAGCAATATTCTCATTTCCTACAGAGTGCAGGGAATAGGTCCAGGGGGATTTGCCCAAATAATAGGCATATGAACTGTTTTAGACCAGTGATTCTCAACTGGTGGATCGGGACCCAAAAGTGGGTTGCGGACTTATTATTGGTGTGTCGCTGACAGCGGAAGCCCAGACTTTCCTCTCCCCAGCCACTTCATCCAGATGTTCCGGGAGGATCCTGAGTTGTTCACAGGACAGCCAGGGGACCAAGGGTTCTATTTCCGTGACCGGCGTAAATACGGTGCGGCGGGCGACGTAAATCTGCGTGGGCGCAGGTTAGATCAGGTTTTCGTAATTTCATAGACCAGCGCACCCCGGCATATTTAAAAAAGGGCGGTTTGCTCCGCTGTGGGATTGAACACAGCCAACTTCATTCACTGTCACTCAAAGCGGCTCCACTCATTCCCTTTAAATGCAGCGCAATGACAGTCTCGCATGGACGCATCGCTGTACAGAAGAGGACGGAGCAATCCATCCGTGACTGGAGCATTGTCACTGCTCTTGGTCCATAAGCCAACAGAGAGCCAACATGAGCGTGGTACCCTTATTAAATACAGAATGGCCGGGTGTTAACTGCTGGTAAGTTAAATATGGCTGCAGATCTCATGCATCCATCCCCAACCCTGGTTGTTTGTATGCCATCCCCATACTTGCATGCCGGCTAGTGTGATGTTTTGATATAAATATAATAATAATAATGCATTTAATTAATCGATTTCTACAGTGATTCCAAGGGTTCAATGTCTGCTGTTCATTTGACATCCACCACACAAATTGACGAAAATCGCATGAGACCAGCGCTCAACCTACTGGGCCAGACTTAGACATCGTCCCAGCGGGCGTAAATTGAGACCGACTTTCTGCCACCAAATTATCACTTCATTGGGCCCATGTCAAAGGATACACCCTCACTGCGCTGAAACGCCCAGTTTGGCATAGACTGGTCTGCCAAATTGGCAAAGACGCAGTGAGCCTTGCGTTTGCACGAAAATCAAGATACGACAGAAATTGCAGCCTGCTGCAGATGCAGCGTCTACGAAAATAGAGCCTATAGACAGTGTGTCCTAAATCATCCGGGGAGGCCAAGGGTGGACTGGCGTACATGGAAACCAGGAATATTCCCGGTTGGCCAATAGGCCAATGCCTGCCACAAAACAAAGAAGCAAATGAAACAGAAAGGGGGGGACATAGGGTGCATTAAGCTGCCCAGTCATTTGAGTAAGAAAAAATTTGAAAGCAGACACACGCTGGGTTTCAACGTGGTCTCTAAACCAATCAGAGATAGTGAAGAGCGGGGACCCTCTGTCTGATTGGCCCTGTGCGTGTGCGTCTGGGTGTTTGCACGCGTGAAGGTGTGTGTGTGCGCGCGTGCGTACGAAATGCGGGTGCTAGCGTACACGAAGCTAGGTTTTCTGACGGTGAGGCGGCCGTTGCAGTGACAGAAAATTGAGCGGCATAAATGGAATTAGGTCTAATCCCTAATTCCACCACGGCGATGTGGGAACATTTTGGATTCAAGCCAGATGAAGCAGCCATCCCGCTAACACCAAAGATCTGGTATGTCTAATTTGTATGAAGTCGCAGCAAAGACAAGACAACTTAAAAACTCAAAGTGACACAATCCATTTTAAACACAACCATCCCACCCAATTTCTTCAGCTGGGAACAAAAAACATGGTGGGACATCTCTTGCTATCAGTTTGCATTATGGAACCCTTTGCCCAACAATGCGAATACAAACGTGAATATGGAACATGTATGCTCACACTATGTACAGAAATTTGTGTTGCCGGCTGGCTGACTTCCCCGCAGTGCGCATGAACTGGGCCAGTCTGTCCCTGACTGCCAGGCCACTTTTTCCCCCCAGTCCCCCCCGCCCGGGGCCAGCCGTGAGCACACACTTTCAGGAGCACAGCTGGCGCTGGGGACGTGGTGGCAATGTGTCCTCCCATTTTAATCAATGACAGCATAATGCATTAGCATACTAAATTAGTAATATATTAAATTAGTGAGTAAGCATAATTTTGGGGTGGTATTGTGTGGATTTTATTGTGCAAGGGTATATGATAGCAATTTGAGGTATAATATCAAATTGCACAAAGCAGTGTTTGGTAACTCGTGTAAAATGGCATTTTTTTTGCTTTTCCTGAAAAGTAGTCATTTTGGAGGTGCGAGGATTCTGCCCAACAGCGACGATATCAAACAATGTAGAAAAAAATCTTTCTCCAATCAGCAACACTCTAGAACTACAGTAGGCTATATATATTTGTGCCCGAACTAGTGTTGCAAATTAATTTACAAGAATGTATGAAAAATTAACATGGAGATACTGGAAATTTGATAAATGTCTTTAGGGAACCTAAATGTAAAACTACATAATGTGCATTGGTTAATCACAGCCAGATTTAAGGCAAACTCCCTTGAATTCTCCCTATCCTCCTCCTTATTGTTATGTTCTGGGCCATTCTTGGACAAGCACAACATGCCCACATATATGCAGACAACTACTGATATACACTCCGCATACACAAACAGTAGATGCATATACGCTACTGACACAAGATCATATCGAAAAACACTGCAAGTACTGGTAAACACTTTTGTACTCCATATATACAAATACGTTATGTGCAAATTTTTATTTTCAGATGTTTCATTGCTTAAAAAATGTGGTTTGATGCCATTTTTACATGGCATCAAAATTAAATATTTAAAAATTGTCAAAATATACTAATACTAATACTAATTATTTGTAGTTTTATTTCTTACTGGATCGATATCAGAACATTTAAATCAATATCGAATCAAATCGCAACCCTAAAAAATCGATATCGAATCAAATCGCAACCTAAAGAATCGAAATCGAATAAAAAGCTTCTCAACAATGCCAGCCCTCGTAGCAAACATCCCAACTGTCACCCCATACAAATGTAATTTCAGCTCATATTATTATATATACAAAAACAAATTGATGGATAACTGGTTTTTGAAACCGGAAGCCAGTAAAAATAAATTATTAAACTATTATTCAAATTATTTTACAATATCTCAATGTTGTTAAAGGTGAAGACAATTTGCAATTTTGCAATTGTAGAAAGATACATGAAATCGATGCACATGATTTGCTTTCACAGACCACATAAACTAATGTGGCGGGCCGGATCCTGACCCGGGGCCTTCTGTTTGACACGTTGAACTAAGTGAATGGGAATTCACCCAGTTCTTGCCATACACTACCAATGACCTAAAAATATACAGCGCTAAATTACTTCATTTTTCAACCCTTAGTGTTGGGATTTTAAATCGAAAGGGAAATGTGAAGAGATTTTTCAGATTTGAAATTGCGCTACACCATTCATTGAAATGCTAACATTTTTCTACCTAAAGTACTGTAAGTGTACAGTGTTAGATAAAAATACATAAATAAAAGACTGCAGGTTATGCCTACCTGTCGAGAAAGACCCTTTCTCTCTCTGTGGCCTGGGGTGTGTTTGGTACATGTCAGCCCGCTCCTTTTGAGACTCCAGCGGTGTTTGGTATAAATCCTTGGTGTCCCCATGGCTCTGAGACAGATCTAGGTGCTCCAAATCAGAATCCAGCTCTCTCGCTCTCCTCTCTAACTCTGTCAAGCTGAGCTCAGAGGCTGCAGAGGAGGGGGGATGGGAGCCTCCAAAGCCGACCGGGGGCCGAAGGAGAGGCCAACGTTGGAGAGAACCTGATAAAGAATCTGTATCACCTCCTGCTGCTCCTTTCTCCCAGCCATCATCCCATATAGTGTTTACCATCTCGAGCACTGAATCCCAACTCTCCATCTCATGCTCCTCTCCAAAGGATTCTCTAATTCCTCCTTCCACCACACCTTCATGCTTTATGTGTGCCACCACCTCCACCGTTTGCGACTGTTCCTCTTGTTTTCTATCTTTAATAGTTCTCTTTTCCATTTTCTCGCAGATTGTTTCATTATCCCTTTCTTCTAATACTTCTTTGATTTTGTTTCCACTTTCTTGAGCTTTTTGTTCTGAGCTCATTTTCATCTGGTCTTGTTTGACTTCTTCCACCAGTTGCTTCCCAGCTGTAGCCTTTGCCCTTACTACATTCTCTTTAATTTTATCATAGCTCTTGTCAATTTCCCCAGCATGTTCTGTTCCCTCTTTCTCATCATTATTCTCAGTCTTATTGCCTTGTTTCTCCCTGGTCTTACATCTCCAGAGTTCTTCCTGGTCTCTGTAGACCCTCCAGTGCTCCAGGTTCTGCTCTTTCAGGGACGCTCTGCCCACTAAATTTGCTCCTTGTACTTGTTCTTGGTGGGGGGGCTCTTTTAGTGAGGAGCGCCCTGTAAAAATTGTAAGATCTGTCGAAAGCGGGTTCTCTGAGTGATGGCCTGGACGGAAATGGAGATGGGAATGTGGGCGACGCTTCTCTAAGGCAGAAATTACTGATGGAAGTGGTGGAAGGATAGGGAGGTTATGGATTGCACCACCTTGCCGAACAGTTCTCTTTCTAACCATGATTCGACGAGGCCAGGTGGACTCAATGCCTTCAGCTGGGCCTGTTGATTCTGCAAGACTTTTTCTAAGTCGTGGGCTAAGGACCCCAGGTCTCAACCCTGTGGCTGTACCGGGTCGAGACCTGGAACTGGACTTCGATGATTTGGACTTCTGGCTTTTGGATCCTTTTCCAACATGGCCTGATTTAATTTTTTCGATATCTAAAGGTGTTTTCAGAGCTTTCTCTTGAGGGGCAGTTTCAGGTTTCTCCACAGCCTCTTCATTTACCTGAGTTTTATCCATGCTGTTGTTGTTTTCTTTATTGGCAGTCTCATTGTTATTTTTAGTTTCTATTTCCTTACCCAACCCCGCTTTGGGTACTGCCTCATGCTCATGTGAAGACACAATCGTTACCTCTTTTTCAACTTTAGGTTCTAATTTTGCAGCTAGTGCTGAGTTCAACTTGTTAACAATGTTAGCTTCTTCTGTTGCATTCTCCACCGGCCTTGGACTATCTTTTATCTCAGGGCCTTTTTCAATATCTATCTTTATTCTAAAATCATATACAGTTCCATTATCAATTTTATCTCCAAGCACAACTCCATTGTCTACATTATACAAAGTTGATGGTGTAGCCTCTGCAATTGGTTCTGGTTTACCAACACCTCTTCCAAATTTTTCTCCACCCCTCATCTCTCCCTTTTGTCTCTCTCTGTTTCCAGCTTTTGACATATTTTCCACCTGTCCTTCAGATTCCACTTTTCCTTCCAAATCCCTCCCTCCCGCGCTTGTTTTCACCTGTGAGCCCATTCTTTTTTCAGATCCATTTTTAACACCAACTTTGGATCCATTTTCATATTTGCTCGAACTTCCAGGTCTATTTTTTCCGTGTATTCCAGTCATGCTGTCAGCCTCAAACATGCTTCCACCTCCACTGACTAACCTTAATCCACAACTAGGCTTGCTGTCAACTAACCTTAAACCCATATTCCCATTGTCACTTTTAGAAACCATACCCCCGCCAATAGTATCTGAGCCTACTTTTGAACCAGCTCTATTCCTACCCACGGCACCAGTGCCCATTCTTGGGGCAGCACTTGGTGAAGGTGAAGGCGAAGGCTGGGGAAGTAAAAGAGGGGTTGTGTCTAATACCTGTTCAGGTTCTAAAAAGACATAGTCTCTTTCTGAAGGCAGAGGAACCGGTCGACCATACCCAAATGTCCCAAAACTTGTTTCCTTCCGCTCCCTTTCTCTTGCTCTCTCTCTTTCCAGTCTCCCCCTTTCCCTCTCTCTTTCCCACTCTCGCTGTGCCCACCCTCTCTCCATCTCCCTCTCTCTCTCCCTTTCCCACTCCCGCTCTCGCTCACCACAGCCCCAGCCACCTTGCTCCCTCAGGTCCTGCTCAAGGTCATGAGCAGACAGTTGGACCAATGGGGCTTCGTAAGGGGAACGTCTGAGTTCATGTGGTGGTGACATCCTTAGGCTCTGGCTTTGGGAGAAATGCCTCGGGTGAATCACATGGGGAGGTGAACAACGCAAACTTTGAGATTGACTTGGGCGAGGTTTGGCAGGTGAGAAGAAGACTGGAGTATGGTAACCAGATGAGAGAGGCGAGCCAGAGAAGGGGGTAATAATGGGAGATGTAAGCGAGGAAGACGGCCCTCCTGGGTGAGAATAGTGTGCAGGGTTCAAACATCCCCCTCCTTGGGCCAGCATTTCATTTGTAGTGATGTCCAAACATTCCAGATGTTTCGGAGGTGTGAGAACTTTCCAGGAGTGACGACCATCTCTACTCTTACTGCTGTCCCCGTGATGAGGGTGATAGTGATGGTGATGCTTCTTGGATGAAGAAGACACTCCTGGTGCTGAGAAGGAGGACACAGCTGGTGAAACTGATCGAGTGAAATGTCCAGGTGAAGGGCAGCCACTGCCATCCGTATCCTGAACTCCGAGTTTCAGTGAATCATAGATGGCCCGTTCATCGAGGCGGCGAACAAATGAAGGGTTTGGAGTTAGAGAGCAGGGCTGAGAGTCAAACATTTCAGCTGGGGATCTGCTAACCCTAAGAGAGCCACTTGCAGAGTAGCTGAAACTCCCTTCACCTCCATTATCTCGTCGTGTGGATGCTCCAGGGTGTTGGTGATGGTGGTGGTGGCTGTCAATTTGTTGATTGATGCACATGGTATCATAGATGGAGCGTTGTGGTACATAGCCATCACCGTATCCCCCTTCCATCATCATATTTCGACCTCTCACTCCTCTCTCCCCAACTGCATGTTTCTCCAGGCAACATGAGCTCTTCCTGAAACAGCCTGGGCGGCTAAGTGGTTTTCCCATGTTTTGTTGGTAAGTAGTCGGTGGGAAGGGTGGATGGGAGACACGGGAGAAGTTTGAAGCGTCAATTGTGAAGTCTTTTGTTTAACTAGATCTGAAGAATGTTATTATAAACTGCAGTATGCACAACAGCGGGCAGAAGACAAACCAGACAGCTTGACTGCAACAGATACATTTAAAAATGTGTTTAAAATTATGTCTTTCAGTAAAAACAATGAAGAGTAATGTTTAAATTCTACGCTGATTAGCAAAAAAAATAAATAAGAGAAGATCTTATCTTTTTAACAATTTAGGTCAATTAAAGAGACTCCCATGACTGAAAACATGTCTCAAAGGAGTTCGGAAATTGAGTAATTATTTTTTTTAAATGACCTTGAATAAAAAGAAAATAAACGTCCACTTTCATGTCCACAGTTCTTTGCTCATCTATCAATAAAAAATGTTCTCTCCCTCCCACGTTTCTTCCAGTATAGTTTGTTTATGTGTAATGTTTTTTTTGTCTTTATGGCTGTGTGCTTGGAGCCAGTTGTGTCTTAATCTGCTAAAGTACTAGGAAGACAGGCGCAGAGCACAGTGGATGGAAGACTGGATGCAGTCAAAGCTTCTTCTCATTCTTGCTGTTTGTTGAGTTGAGTCGTCCATCTGTGAAAAATAAATGAGAAAAATTATGCTGGAGAGCATGGAAGTCTTTCCTCAAACTGTCAATGTGTATTACATACACATTCAGATATTAGGTAAACAGCAAAGTTCACAATTTTACATTTGAAAAGACCTTTTACATTAAAAAAAGATCAACTTTGTTTTCAGTTTACAAACTTTACAGAAGGTTGCACTTAGTGACTACTAATCTCTTAAGAAATTGAGATTTGAGATCCAATCGAGAATTTTGCAATTATTAAAACAGCCAAAGACATTTGGTATCAAAAATAGAGTTGTATCCTATGAAAATCTATAAGACTGAGAACATACTCTACCTGACAATAACATTAAAATGTGGGATAGATATCAAGATATTTATTAAAATTACTGTTCCTTCACGTTAACTAAATATTTTGTGTTTCACTACCATTAATTACAATCAGAGCCTCTTATAAAGTTTTTTCATTCATTCATTCATTTTCCATACTGCTCATCCTTATAAAGATTTTATTTTATTAAATCTTTGTGTGTGTAGCCTTTATGGGCATTTAAACAATTTATCAGGTGTGATATCTGGACAACATCGCTTGATTTAAGCACCTTTACTGTAGGTCAGCGGGAAATGATGAACAAGTTAATAATTTTAAACTTAAAAAAAAATACAAAGAAAAATCTTTGCTCTGCTTTTCACAAAAGACCTGAAGTAAGTTCATTGCCTGAATTGCCTGAATTATTGATACCCCTTACAAAAATGTAATTCATCTCAATCAATTTAGTTTATGTTTTAAAACATCTATGCATCATTCTATATAGCTGCATCTAAGCATCTCTATTTCAACACTGCCCCTGCCACCTGCTCGATTTCCTCCAGTCAATAGAAAACCTTATCAACGCGGTCAGTCTCTAGAATCCAGTCTCCCATCCCATTCTGGGAATGCATTTCCCTTATGCATGCACAATTGTTTTCCTTACCAGAATTGTGCCTGTGCCGTGCCTTTTGATGCATTTTGCATCTTGAGCTGTGTCGTTTTCTCTTTCTCTTTCAGTAGCTTGTATTTTTCTCCTCCTCTTCTCTTGCTCTCTCTCTGCAGTGAATCATGCCTTCTGTCAGAGGAAGGTTTTTTTGGGGGGGGGTTTTGACAAGCGCGCTCTCTGCCAACCAACACACCAACGCAAACCCTCCTCCTTTACCCTTCTTCGCGCTAGTGCCCCTCATTCTCTCGCTCTCTCTCTCTCTCTCTCCCTCCCTCTTCTGCTCACTCTCCCTCCCATTTACACTCCATACAGCTTTGGAGAAGCAGCGAGCAACTTTTCCTCTCTCTATCTATCCTTTTCTATATTTCAACCTGCGTAATCATATTGTCCTTCTCATTAAATGATTGATTTGTGATTGATTGTCCAATATATCTGCGCTTCATTCTCGAATATGCTTTTCAGTTTAGTTAGACCTTTGGGGAAAACAGCAAGGGCATTAGAAACAATGTGAAGAATGAATGAATGAATGATTGAATCTATCGATCTATCTATCTATCTATCTATCTATCTATCTATCTATCTATCTATCTATCTATCTATCTATCTATCTATCTATCTATCTATCTATCTATCTATCTATCTATCTATCTATCTATCTATCTATCTATCTATCTATCTATCTATCTGTATCTATCTATCTAGCTATCTATCTAGCTAGCTATCTAACAGCTCCCACACACTTCTTTTCTCCATCCCTCTTGTATAGCCCTCTCAGCTTGCCCTCTACCTCCCACTCTACACCTCAGCATTAATGCAACATGCATCACTGTGGAGGCGGCAAGGTAGTTAGTAGAGGCAGGAGCAGCATCAGCAACAACAGCCACAGATACACCAGCCTCATCCAGCCAAGCCTCATCCAGCCAAGATAAGATTCATTTGATTGACAAAGAATCACTCAGTGATTCAGTGACATCACCACAGGAACACTGGGGCATTTGTTTCAGATTTACTTCAGACACTTAATATCAGCACCAAAAATAAGTGTACTTGTAGCAATATAGAGCATGACATTGCATCATTGAACAGACTAATGTAGCATGAAATTTTACAATCGTAGACCATAAAAAGGCTTTCATGACAGACAAATTCTGATATGTGTGTTTGCATTCATCAAGTTTTGGGGACATAGATCTGTTTCCACCATTACTCATGGAGGCGTCCTTGGGTACGGGCACCAAATAGCAGGTCCCAATTAGGTAACCGATGTTATGGGGACCTCTTGCTTTATGGGTTCTCAAAGGGAACTAATGTTATAGACCTTTTGTGATATGGGTCCCCATAGCTGAACTGACTCTGAGGCTCTATATTCGGAGACTGCACAACGTACGTCGGAGCACAAATGGTGCACATCCTGCTATTTGTGTCAGCGCAAGGCTCGCTGCGCGTTTGCCTATTTGGCCGACCGGTTTGCATCAAGTTGGGTTGTTTAACAAATGGAAACAATACAGTATAAGAGCATTTCTTGGAGCTGAATTTGCCTTAATCTGTTGTTTTACAAAGACTTTACTTCATAAAGATTTTATTTATTATGTTTTAGATTAGGCCGCACGGTGGATGGCTGGTTAGAACATCTGCCTCACAGTTTTGAGGACCGGGGTTCAAATCCTGCCTCACCTGTGTGGAGTTTGCATGTTCTCCCCGTGCCTGTGTGGGTTTTCTTCGGGTATTCCGGTTGCCTCCCACATCCCAAAAACATGCATGGTAGGTTAATTGAGGACTCTAAATTGCCCGTAGGTGTCAAATTGAGTGCGAATGGTTGTTTGCTTATATGTGGCCTGCGATTGGCTGGCGACCTGTTCAGGGTGTACCACACCTCTCGCCCAAAGATAGCTGGAATAGGCTCCAGCACGCTCCCGACCCTTGTGAGGATAAGGGGTTCAGAAAATGGATGGATGGCTGGATGGATGGAGTCATATTATTCTAAAGAAACAGTACTCTTACTTGAGTACAGTATTTGCCTACTCTGGTTGTGAGTGACCAGATGTTGAAAAGTCCAAAGTTTACGGTGGTGTTCCCCGTTCAGAGTGTTTTGTTGACTAACACAGTGTGGTCAACTCTGCGACCACTTTTTCGTGGCGAGCGTCAAGGTTTTTTGTTCGATTTTATTGTCATGGTGTCATCAAGGTGGACGCTTCGACGGCACCCAAGATGGATGTACCTTCGGTGGTGCTGATGAGTAGGGCTGCACAATATTGGAAAAACCTGGACCTGCGATATATATTATGATGTGGAATAACAGAGAATCAGTGTTGGGAAGGTTCATTTTCTATATGAATTAGGTCAAAGTTCAATTCACCGTTCCAAAAATGAACTAGTTCAGTTCATAATTAAAATTTTTGAACTAAGTTTACAGGTCCAAAAACTAACTAGTTCATAGTTCTTTTTTTTCAATATGTTGCTGAAAGGCTATTTCCCTCAAAATACTGGCATTTCATTTCCTCATTGTTGCCACCCATTCAGTCCACACTAGTAACCAGGTGCAGCCGTTACCCTACAATCTTAAGAACATGAGGAAAAACTGCTTTTACGCTGTTTTTTAAAATGAGGAATTAAAACAAAAACAGCACTTTTATCATTAATGTGCAAACAAAAACACGCAGTTTGACAGGGACAATGGTGAAGGACATTAATAACTGTCCATTCCTTGCAGCTCTGGTTGACTAAATTAACTAAATAATTTATATACTCTTATATTAGAAAACTAAATAAATTCCATATTATCAAAGTGTGATCATACAGTATTTTAACTCAAACATACTGATACAAATAATAATTTTCTGAGTAATACATTTTTACAGTTATGTACTGTACTCCAAAAGAAACTGTTCACTCCCATTTACGCAGTGTCCCTGAACACATCTCATGCACTCATGCAGCTGCCTCGTGCCTGCCTTGTTTCATTCTGAAGAGCGAAATAGGAAATGCAGCAGATCCACAACCTTTTAATCTTTTGAGTATGTCCAAACTGGTCCATCTAGTGGTCACCTTTACTATTACAGTTGAATCTCTGTATATTACAGTACACCAACACTGCAGCACACCCTGCGATGTGACTGATAATATCATGCAGCCCTACTGGTGAGCGATGTTCAGGTGACGGTGGAGCGCCGATGACAGCAGGTAGGACAGCCGAAAGCGGAGTTGCAGACATTTCTTGTCCAAATGCATAGTCAGGAAAATACGGCAAAGTAACAAACAATCACAGAGTCGAAAATGTTGTCCAATTCATCACTGTCTTGGTGAAACTGTGTCAGTTATTCGTGTGATTTACAGTGGAAAAGACTGACTCATAGTGCTCATTGTTGTATTTGTACACACAGTGCCGTGACAAAGTATTCAAATTCTTACATTTTTGCAAAGTTTCCCCACTTTGTTTAAGATCATCAGAAAAATGTAAATATCAGACAAATATAACCCAAGTGAACTTAAAATGCAGTTTTTAAATGGCGATTTCATTTATTAAGGGGAAAAAACAAAACTACCGTATTTTCACGACCATAAGGCGCACTTAAAAGTCTTAACTTTTCTCCAAAATGGACGGGGCGCCTTATAATGCAGCGCGCCTTATGGGTGCACCAAGTTCCAAAATCTATACATGTTGTTGTGTGATGAGCGCTCCGCTTGACTGACATGTCAGTCGGCAGGAGCATTTCCTGCCGACACGCTGCTTATATAGAGGAAAGGCGGACGTGACTGAGTAGAGCATGCGGACGTAAAGGGGGAAGGGTGAGCGTGAAGGAGGACGCTAAAGGCACGCCCCCAGTAGGTCTATAGCGCCGGTATGTGCATTGTGCAAAACAACATCGGTTTCGCTAATGACCCCCGAAAATGGCATCTACGAAGAGACACGCTTACAAAGCACAGTTTAAACTCCAAGCTATCAGTTACGCGGAGGAACATGGGAATCGATCGGCCGCGAGAGAATTCAAGGTCAACGAATCCAAGGTTCGCAAGTGGAGTCAGGAAAACAAGTTTCGCCAAGTCAAGAAGACGAAGCTGAGTTTCCGCGGAAACAAGGCGAGGTGGCCCGAGTTGGAAGACCAACTCGAGCAATGGATTAATGAGCAAAGAACAGCCGGGAGAAGCGTCTCTACAGTCACCATTCGACTGAGGGCAATAATGCTTGCAGAAGAAATGAAAATCAAACATTTTCAAGGAGGTCCGTCTTGGTGCTTACGTTTTATGAAACGGCGCCATCTATCCATCCGGGCAAAGACTACCGTGGCGCAGCAACCTCCGGCGGATTACAAGGAAAAGCTGGCCATCTTCCGCTCCTATTGCAGTAAAAAGATTGCCGACAAACACATCCAGCCCAACTACATCACCAACATGGACGAGGTGCCGCTCACCTTTGACATTCACACTGTGGAGAAGAAGGGGACCACCACGGTAGCGATACGCACCACGGGGCACGAGAAGTCGGCTTTTACTGTTGTGCTTGGTTGCCATGGTAATGGACAGAAACTGCCACCTATGGTGATTTTTAAGAGGAAGACACTGCCTAAGGAAAAGGCCAATCAAAAGGGCTGGATGGACGTGGAGAAAATGAGAGAGTGGCTGAGTGAGGTGTACGTAAAGAGACCGGATGGTTTTTTTCACGCATTATCGTCCCTGTTGATCTGTGATTCCATGCGCGCCCATCTCACAGCCGCTATGAAAAACCAAGTGCAACTAAGACTGGGAGGCAACGCCAAGCGAGTTATGCCACCATATGTGAATGGATTGTGGATGCCTGGGCTAAGGTATCTGCTTTGACTGAAAGCCGGCATCGTTGCTGAACAGCCCACCCGGCAACGAGACTAACTCTGACAATGACGAGAGGGCGTGTTTGTTGGAAAACTTGCCCAACTGTTCATTTCGGATACAGAAGATGAGGACTTTGATGGATTTGTGGATGAAGATTGATGAAAAAAATAACGTGAGTACATTGTTAAATACTTCAAAGTACATCCAAACTCAGTTTTGCTCCCGCTGCCTTTTTAAAAACATTGTTTTTGCGTGCATGCATGCTACCGTATGTTTTAAACTAGCGTATGTTTTAGCATGCCTGCGCCCAATATTACGGTGCACCTTATGTATGTGTTAAATACCGAAATAGACCCCGTAACTGAGACTGCGCCATTTAATACGGTGCGCCTTATGGTCGTGAAAAAATTAAGTACACAAGTACATACAGTAAATGAACAGGTCATTTAAATAGACACATTCCTCCATCATGTGACCGGATCGGTGATCGGTTATCGTTTTTTTTTAAACTCGCTGATCGGCCCCAAAAATCCTGATCGTGTAAAGCCTAATGACAACAAACAAACTATACTTTTCGACAAGTATTGTCATGGGTGTGTGTTCCGGGTTTTGTCTTCCCCCCCTGTTTCACACACACCTGCTCCTGTGAGCATCTTCACCACCTGTGCCTCGTTCACCCTAATTACCTATTGTATTTAACCTCGTGTCTCATTCCCTCTCGTTGCCAGTTCGTTGTACCTTGTCGTCGCGTTCCAGCATTCCTTGTTTCCACGTCACAGACTCACAGTAAGATTTGACCCTGTTCTGATTATCGACCTTGCCTCTTTGCCTCATGTTTTTGGATACTGTTGCCTTTCTTGGATTGCCTGCCTGTGTACCGACCTATGCCCGTCTATTAAACCTCTCTTTTTGGAAACTGTCCATTTGTTTTGGAGTCGTTCATTTTTGGGTCCTATCCTCTGTTCCGTTCATGACAGAACGAACTGGCCATAACATGGACCCACCAGACTCAGACCCGGTGCGCAAAGCCCTTCAAGCGCAGGGTCAACGCCTCTCGAAGCAGGATGAGCAGCTTGCTGCCCTCCACCTTCATCTAGAGGGACTGTCAAAGCATCAGGACAATATGATGAGACAGGTGGCCTCGCAGTTTGAACTTCTTATGAAAATTATTCAAGAGAAGGAACCAGTTGGCACCACACCCAATACCGCCACGGTATTTCCATGTGAAGCAGTCACCATGCAGCCACTTGCCACTTCCGCTGCTGTCTGTCCACAGCTCTCTCGACCGGAGAGGTTCTCTGGAAATTCTGGGAACATTAAGCCGTTCATCACGCAGTGCGAACTCCACTTTGAGCTGCAGGCAGCTGCCTTCGCCACCGAGCGGGCAAAAATCGCTTTCGTCATTTCCCACCTGACTGGTCGTGCGGAAGCGTGGGCTACTGCTGAATGGAGCCGCAATTACGCCGTGTGTCATTCATGGGCTTTTTTCGTAAAGACTATGGAGCAAATTTTTCAATTTTCCACTCCAGATCATGAGGCAGCTCGCTCCCTTGTCACCTTACAACAAGGCAAGCGCAGGGTGTCAGATTACGCGATTGAGTTTCGCATTCTAGCAGCTGAGAGTCATTGGAATAATCGGGCGCTACTCGATGCCTTTTTTCAAGGACTATCCCCCGCCGTCAAGGATCATTTAGTCCCGCTAGACCTGCCGACTGACTTGGACACTCTCATCGCTCTCGCCGTAAAAATCGACAAGAGGCTTTTTGATCGTGAGCTGGATGGAGATCGGCGGAGGGCTGTGTCACCGCGCACTTGGAGGACGAGCCTCGGTGACCAGCCAAACCAAGGCAGATCCCCTGGTTCCGGTCTCAACCCACTGACTCGCGTCCCCACGGATGAACCCATGCAACTGTGCAGGTTCCGTCTCTCCCCTGAGGAACGTCAAGGCCGGCTGAGGGAAGGGCGGTGCTTCTACTGCGGTCAGTTGGTTCATTCCGTGAGCAACTGTCACATCAAATTTGTCGGTAGCAAGGGCACGGGAGAGGTGAGTCTGAATTTCATTAAGGAAGACCCTACACGGGTTCTTCCTAGAGTGACACTATGCTCTCCTGATCGAGAAATTCATACACCTGTATTAATTGACTCTGGTTCTGACGCTAACTTACTTAACTCCCTCCTCGTTAGACATATGCACCTTAGAACCTTTCAAATAAAACGCCACCGCAACACCTATGCTGCAGACGGCGGTTTTATGGGCAAGATCACTCACCGCACCCAAACACTCACATTGACATTTCCTGATTCTCACTCGGAACGCATTAGTTTTCATGTTTTTGACGCCATGAATCATGACCTTATCTTAGGGAACCCATGGTTGAAATTACATAACCCCCCCCACATTGACTGGTCCTCTGGGCAGGTTATGTCCTGGGGCAGCAATTGCGCCCGGAACTGTTTCAAGCCGCCATGTGTTCAGGTCTATGTTTCTAAGGACAATCCACAGACCCCATCTGGGGATCCTGATTTATCTCAAGTGCCCACCTGTTACCAGGATATTAAAGATGTTTTTTCCAAGTCCAAGGCCAAATCTCTTCCACCCCACAGACCTTATGACTGTGCTGTTGACTTGCTGCCTGGAACCACACCCTCACGAGGGAGGTTGTTCTCTCTTTCAGGGCCGGAACACAAGGCCATGAAGGTGTACGTGGAAGAATCACTGGCAGCTGGGATCATTCGCCCATCTTCATCCCCTGCGGGAGCAGGATTTTTTTTTGTGGACAAGCAGGACAAGACCCTGCGACCCTGTATCGATTACCGGGGTCTCAAAGAAATCACTGTAAAGAAGAGGTACCCTCTTCCTCTCATCTCAACCGCCTTTGAGTTCCTGGAGGGAGACAAGATTTTCACCAAACTGGACTTAAGAAATGCATATCATCTAGTCAGGATAAGGGAGGGGGATGAATGGAAAACAGCATTCAACACACCAACAGGACATTATGAGTATTTGGTAAAGCCTTTTGGGCTTACTAACGCTCCAGCTGTTTTCCAAAACCTTGTCAAGGATGTCCTGCGTGACATGTTGAATGTTTATGTTTTTGTCTATTTGGATGGCATTTTGATATTCTCCCCGGATGAGGAGACTCACATTATTCATGTCCGCTCTGTTTTGCGGCAGTTACTGCAGAATCAACTATATGTCAAGGCTGAGAAATGTGAGTTCCACAAGGCGTCCGTTTCTTTTCTGGGTTTCGTCCTGGCTCAAGGTGAAGTCAAAATGGACCCTTGCAAAGTCGATGCAGTTATTACGCAAAGATGTACAAAGGTTCTTAGGGTTCGCAAACTTCTACAGAAAATTCATCAGAAATTTCAGTTCTATAGCCTCTCCTTTGCATGATCTTACCTCTCCACACAAACCTTTTGTATGGAACCCGCTTTGTCAGGCAGCTTTTCAAAAACTTAAATCGAGCTTTACCTCCGCTCCCATCCTTACTTTGCCAGATCTCAAACAGCAGTTTGTGGTAGAAGTCGATGTGTCTGATGCCGGAATAGGAGCAGTGCTCTCCCAGAAATCTCTCAAGGATGATAAATTACATCCTTGTGCTTTTCTCTCCAAAAAACTGACCCCAGCTGAGAAAAATTATGACATTGGTGACCGTGAACTGCTGGCAGTCAAGGTGGCTTTGATGGAGAGGAGGCACTGGCTAGAGGGGGCACAGACTCCGTTTTTAGTATGGACAGATCACAAGAACCTTGAGTATATTAAAACTGCTAAAAGATTAAATGCTAGGCAGGCTAGATGGGCTCTGTTTTTCACTAGATTTAATTTCATGTTATCCTACCGACCTGGTTCTAAAAATGGTAAGCCAGATGCTTTGTCACGTATTTTCTGCGAAGAGAATTCTTTGTCCGACCCAAAGACTATTTTGCCTAAGTCATGTTTCATTTCCGCTTTTGTTTGGGACATTGAAACTGCGGTTAAAGGGGCTCTGAAAGACACTCTTAGCCCTGAAGATTGCCCTGAAAACAGGCTTTATGTGGTTCCGACCTTAAGGGGAAGAGTCATCTACTGGGCTCACACGAACCAAACGGTATGTCACCCAGGCATTGCCAAGACTCAATCAGTGGTCGAACAGCACTTTTGGTGGCCTAATGTTAGGAGGGATGTTATCGATTACGTCAACGCTTGCCAGGTATGTGCTGCCAACAAATCCTCTCGTCAACGTCCTTCTGGGGAGATGTGACCCCTGCCAATACCACAACGTCCTTGGTCAGACATTTCCGTAGACTTTGTGACAGGATTACCGGCCTCAAAAGGTAATACCACAATTCTCACCGTAGTTGACAGGTTCTCTAAAATGGCTCACTTCATTGCACTCCCAAAACTCCCCTCAGCTAAAGATACTGCAGAGTTAATGATCAATCACGTATTCAAATTCCATGGTTTCCCCAAAAATGTGGTGTCTGATAGGGGTCCCCAATTCATTTCGCAATTTTGGAAGGAGTTTTGCAATCTCATAGGTGCTACCGTCAGTCTGTCATCTGGGTTTCACCCTGAAACCAAAGGCCAAACAGAGAGGCTGAACCAGGACGTGGAGACTGGGCTACGATGTCTCGCTTCACAGGAGCCGCGATCCTGGTCTCAGAAACTGGTTTGGGTCGAATTCTCCCACAATTCCCTCCCCTCTGCATCCACTGGTCTATCGCCTTTTCACGTTGTGCATGGTTACCAACCATCTCTGTTTCCTGCCATAGCCCCAGAGTCCACAGTTCCAGCGGCATTGACCTTGGTGAGACGCTGCAGGAGGACCTGGGAGTGAGCCCGCCAGATGCTGCTGCGCCAGGGGCGGTCCTACAAAGCCGCTGCTGACCGTCGGAGGACACCGGCCCCGAACTACAAAGTGGGTCAGCGAGTTTGGCTCTCGACCAAACATATTCCACTCCGGGTGGAGTCCAAGAAGCTCGCTCCCAGGTTCGTTGGGCCCTTCCCCATCACAAAGATCATCAACCCTGTCACCGTGAAGCTGAGGCTCCCAAGGTCAATGCGGGTCCACCCTGCTTTTCATGTCAGCCTACTCAAGCCAGCCCGGGAGTCCCCTCTGGTCCCGCCTTCCAGGCCCCCTCCTCCCCCCCGGTTTGTGGATGGGGGCCCTGTCTTCTCTGTGACGCGGCTGTTGTCGTCTCGTCGGAGGGGGATTAAATATCTGGTGGACTGGGAGGGCTACAGGCCTGAGGAACGTTCATGGGTCCCGTCTACGTTTATCATGGATGATTCGCTCATTCGGGACTTCCACGTTGCGCAACCAGGGGCCCCAGGGCCGTCTGGGGCCGGCCGTTAAGGGGGGGGGGTACTGTGTATGCGTGTGCAAATGATTGACATACTGTTGGGTGACGCCTCCTGCCTCTACAGTGGCTATTCTTGTTGCGCTATACCCAGTTGTAAAATTATACACTGAACAAAAATATAAACGCAACACTTTTGATTTTGCTCCCTTTTTCAAGAGCTGGACTCCAAGATCTAAAACTTTTTCTACAGACACAAAAGGCCATTTCCCTCAAATATTGTTCACAAATCTGTCTAAATCTGTCTTAGTGAGCATTTCTCCTTTGTCGAGATAATCCATCCCACCTCACAGGTGTGGCATATGAAGATGCTGATTCGACAGCATGTTTATTGCACAGGTGTGCCATAGGCTGGCCACAATAAAAGGCCACTCTGAAATGTGCAGTTTTGTCACCCAGCACAATGCCACAGATGTCGCAGGTTCTGAGGGAGCGTGCAATTGGCATGCTGACTGCAGGAATGTCCACCAGAGCTGTTGCCCGTGAATTGAATGTTCATTTCTCTGCCATAAGCCGTCTCCAAAGGTGTAACCACACCAGCCCAGGACCTCCACACCCAGCATGCTCACCTCCAAGATCGTCTGAGACAAGCCATCCGGACAGCTGCTGCAACAATCGGTTTGCATAACCAAAGAATTTCTGCACAAACTGTCAGAAACCGTCTCAGGGAAGCTCATCTGCATGCTCATCATCCTCATCGGGGTCTCGACCCGACTGCAGTTCACAATGCTCACATTCGATGGCGTCTCGCACATTGGAGAGGTGTTCTCTTCACGGATGAATCCCAGTTTTCACTGTTCAGGGCAGATGGCAGACAAATGAAAAATGGGAGCAAAAACAAAAGTGTTGCGTTTATATTTTTGTTTAGTGTAATTAAAATTAAATTTGAGGCATTAGATGGAGCCCAAACAATCATTGTAATAATATTCTATTGTCAGCTTCATGCAGACTGTTTTAACATACAGGTACTGTATATGACAAAAAGTACTTTTTAACTGTGAAGTCTCCTTTTACACTATATAATATTTACCCTGCTCATCAAATATTTGGTACACATATATATTTTTTAATATTTTAATGTTCCTATTTCATCTTTATTTAATGTTTTTTTATGTCTTCTGGGTGAATGGTGGGGCAGCGTCGTGGCACCTTATCTCAGCCAGCCGCCACTCACTGGAAGATGCATCAAGATGTACTTTTTACAATGTAATAGGAGGATGCCTTTTAGCAGCGCTGAGATTACTGAATGTTCTGTATCTTTGCTCCATCCAGTGGCAGTTAGCTGTAGGTGAAACTACACAAACATAATATGAGCAATGTAGCATGCGTGTTTACACAGGAAGCAGCTGCACAGTAAGCATGCTCACTGTTTCATGTGGATGTGCACATATGCTTTGACCACACAATGTGAATGTTTACAGCAGTGGCTCAACAGTAAATCTAATGAAAGAAGAAGATAAAGAGTAGGGAGCCTGCTTGTATACTTTGTATACTATACTGGTTTTATGCCGACGTTCACGCTTTGTAAATATATTTTGTGCGCCAAAGCTCGAAGTTATTCACGATTTCTATTTAAGTCAGGGTTACAAAGCTAGTGTGCAACAAACTAAATCACTGTTTCTCAAAGCATTTTGAGATAAGCAAAGCAGAGCACGAGGAGGAGCCCAGAACTAAAAGCAAATGCTTTTAATGGAAAAGTAATAGTTAAAAAAAAAAAAGAAGTAGCAGCAAGGGAATAGGAAATGAATAGGGCGTGTCAGTTAAATTGAAATGAGAGAGAAACATGAAGTTTTACATTCCACAGTGTGAATTTGAAATCATCTGGAGGCCTTTAAAGGAGCGGGGAGGAGACAAGGAGGAGCCTGGACTAGCAGCTGTTGAATATGTAGGCTACATTATACAGAGGGTCACATTGCTAAGAGATTTTTCCTGAGAATTTGAATAGACTACAGAAGATGGGTGGGGGAGGGGGGAGGAATAGTACGTAACCGTGCCATTGGTTTGGTCTATTTAGTCATTCCAGAGTGCGACAAGAATATAAAGCAAGAAAAGCAAAACCATGACATGCGGCTAGTATTCTAAAATAAATGTTATTGATGAATAAGACAAGCGTGCAGACGAAACTTGACCACAGTTCTCAGCCTCTTCCTGTCTAACAGCTCAGGAAGTTGAGGCCAGAGCTGACACATACAGATATTTTCCCCTTATTTTGCCTTATTTAGTCTGGCTTGACTAAACAGGGAGGAAGAACCAGGGAGGGGTGCAGGGCACAGAGAAGGCGGGATTTGCGTGAAGTTGAGAGCAGTAAGAAAAAGAGAGCAGGCCAACAGTCAACTTGAGAAGTTATGATGGAAGCCAGCGTTGATTCTCAGGAAAGAGGGTGAGTTTGTGAGATGCTTGAAAATCTATTGAATAAACAGTATTTTGTCAAGGCAGTGGGGTGTTGTTGTTGGGGTAAGAAGGGAGGGAGCATAGTCGGGGGGTGGAAGTCAGCAAACCACAGCAGGAAAAACAGATGTGACTCACTAACTAATAAATAGGTCAATGACTACAAAAAGCGGGACTGATGGATTCACGTCATTGCATTTTTACATTGTCTCCCAAAGATCAGGTTTGTAACATGTGATCTGTACCAAGGCCATTGAATCATCTCCATTATGGAAATCCTGACTTGTGAACTTTGGTTCCATATGCACTGAAAATATGCAAGCACTTTTGACCAGGTCTGGCCCTCACTTGCATGTTCAAGGCAGAAATCTTTGTAATGTACACACATATGAGTACAAGTGCTGGATTGTTAAAGCAATGTTTGCAGTATCCCAACTTGAGAGTTTTGATGGGAGACGAGGAGATTATGGGATAATGTGATTGTATTCTTTTTAAGGCACTCAATGAATTCATACTTGGAAATTCAACATTTTCACCCCAGAAAATTATTGTGGTATATTTTAAGTCATTTTGTGTACGTGTGTGCATGTGCGTGCGTCTGTGAGTAATTACAGTAATCATAAGAAACATCTGTATATATACAGTGTTTATAACATTCACAGGACTCTTGTCAACTAAAATGAATGTTTGTTGCCAAGAATCTTGTGATTTGTGACATATGGTCCCTTGCCTTACGAAGAGCTATGATTTATTTTTCTTGTTGCTGTATTATTCCTGAATTGTATCAGAGAAAGACGAATAACACAACACCTAATACAACATATTAGTAGTTCATACAACTGCAAGGGTCCGAATTAAAAAGCTTTCTGACTTAAAGGTTGCAGTGATAGAAATATAATAATTATTACTAGATGCGTACATCTCAAAAGATTAAGGCTGTAAATAGCAAAGGTGTGGAACGCAGGGCCTGCGTCAGGTGGGTCAATCTGGATCACGGGGGGGGATGTATAGCTCCCATCAGCTCATTTTTGGGTTGCATGGACAAATCGAGAACACCTTTACCCGTGCCACCAACAACTTCATGGAGCAATCAAGTAAGTGTCTTTATTAGAAGCTAACGCTGTTATAACGTTAATTTACTAACCACAGAAAACTCAATGCAACACTGTTTACTGTTTGAAGCCACCACTGGCTTAACCGGCTGAGAAGCTCGTTGTGGAGGTGGTTATTATTTTAATTAGTCCCACTGTAACATAACAACGGGGCGGACGTGCAGAACTGCTTGATCACAGAGATAGATAAATAGAAAAATAATTATGTATTCACTTGCTTGTTTAATTCCACACTTGATTGGTGACTATTTGTTTACTCATATTAAAAAGTCAATTTTCCAAAATATGTCACCTTTAATGTTATCTAATTGTTGCACTTTATAAATGAACATCAGAAAGTAATAAGAGTGCTCTCAAGCTGAGTTACAAATTGAGCACTAAAGATATTTTTAAAAAAGCAAATCATGGTTCAAGGTGCTTCTGGAGATAATGTTTTTTTTTATGATAAAGGATTTTAAGTCTCCATGATGATCTTTTGACATAAGCATTCCCCCCCACCCCCACCCACCCCCCCACCCCCAAAATAAATTGATTGTTGCTCTTTGCTGGTATCATGACACTAGATCTGTCCTCAGACACAACATAAATTTAATAACAATGCTGAAATGTATCAAATGTGTTGTGACTAAAGACAAAGTAGAGCCCAAATGGACTTACAGTGAGTCATTCATTACTCATGTGATCAGGTGGTAATATTGCTCTCTCTCTGCTACCCTAGTGAATAAGAAAATGTGTTAATATGTTTACCAGAACATGGTTGTTTCGAAAGGTCGTGGAACAAAATGCTGTTGTGTGATTGTTGTTATTTGAACAGGAAACTTTAACTTTGCAGCTCTGACGCTTAAGTTTGAATGTAATCACTTTTGATATAAATGAACATCTCTTTTGACAAAAACATTCATCCAAATCTGAAAACTCTCTCAGAGAAAACAATAGTTCACTGTTATCAAATGCATCATTCCTGAGCCAAAAAAATTACAAGCAGCACACAGGAGAGTTGTCTCCTGAGGCAAACTAAAGTTGGGACAACTTGCCAGCATGGAATTTGTAACCTTCTCTTTGTCCTTCACAGCCCTACTAACACTCTGACAGGAGCACACAACACCTCCTCCCTCCCCCCTTCAAGGCCATGTCGACCCAAGCCTCCTCCTCCGACCATGAAGCCCTCCCAACTCCCTTCTCGACCTCCTCTACCTCCATCCACTCCTCTGTCACTCCCTTTTATCTCTAAACCTACTTCTCTACTCCCCTCTAACCCGCCTCCTTCATCTCTCCCACCGCCTCTCTCTCCGACCCCACACATTGTTTCTCCCTCATTTCCCCTACAGAGTTCTCTTACCTCTGAGCTGACTCCCTGCTTAACTCCTCTCCCTTCACCCTCACTCCAGGCAGTGTCAACCTCCCTCTCCTCCTGCCTGCCTTCTCCTCCTGTCATCTTGCCACTCTCTCCAACACCAACGCTGAGCCTTATAGATCACTTGGTGGGGAGCAGTTCTGTATGGCTCACAAAAGGACCCAGCCAAGAACAAATCACGTGCATCCTGGGAGAGGAGGCTGCTGGGGTGAGACACAGACACAAATTTTTATCTTTTAACAAAAATATATACATTACAAAGTAAGAGAAGGCTTCTGTTGAAGAAAAATGCAACAAGCTGCTGTTTGTTATTATAAAGCTTTTTCTGAAACGTCAATATTTCACAAAAGTGAACATTTACCACATCAATTTAATTGGGAACTGTGTGAAATTGTTGTTTTTATGACAATGAACTTATTTATTGACCTGTTTATTTGTGTGCTAGGTTAGTTTTTGTTTGTTTGTTTGTTTTTTAAGCAACCTGTGATACTGAGCTCTTACTAATGGTTATAATTAGATGGATGCGCCCATAAATTTTGGGCTAGAATCCATCAATTGCATTGGATGTTATTGTAAAAAAAAAAAAAAAAAAAAAAAAAAAGTCCAGAAAACTGCGGTTGAATTTTTGGAAAGACAGTACTTGACTAATAATACTAGTAATTGTATTCATTGTAATTTTAATACCATTATTTATAGACTGAATAGGGTATTTGTTGACTTCCACGATATTCGTCTAAATGTATTCATTGAACATAATTATTCATTTGCACTGCTGTACTGCTGTATATATATATATATATATATATATATATATATATATATATATATATATATATATATGGATATATACATACATACATACATACATACATATACACACACACCTTGCAAAAAGGATGGAAATGGCTGGAGTCAAGAATTTTTTCCAGAAGAGGCAGGAACATAGGGTAACCTACAAGAGCAGAGGTAGAAAGCACACAGATGGATTAGATTTTGTGCAGACGATGTAATCTGAAGGAGTTTACTGACTATAAGGTAGTGGTAGGGGAGAGTGTGGCTAGACAGCATAGGATGATGGTGTGTAAGATGACTCTGGTGATGGGGAGGAAGATTAAGAAGACAAAGGCAGAGCAGAGAGCCATGTGGTGGAAGCTGAGAAAGGAAGCGTGTTGTGGGGCTTTTCGAGAAGAGGTGACACAGGCTCTCGGTGGACAGGAGGAGATTCCAGAAGACTGGACCACCACAGCCAAAGTGATCAGAGAGACAGGCAGGAGAGTACTTGGTGTATCCGCTGGCAGGAAAGGGGAGAAGGAGACTTGGTGGTGTAACCTCACAGTACAGGAACTAATATATGGAAAGAGGTTAGCTAAGAAGAAGTGGGACACTGAGAGGACCGAGGAGAAAGGAATATATTAAGATGCGAGGTAGGGCAAAGGTAGAGCTGGCAAAACAAGAGGCATATGTATGCCAGGTTGGACACTAAAGAAGGAGAAAAGGATCTCTACAGGTTGGCCAGACAGAGGGATAGAGATGGGAAAGATGTGCAGCAGGTTAAGGTGATTAAGGATAGAGATGAAAATGTGTTGACTGGTGCCAGTAGTGTGCTGGATAGATGGAAAGAATACTTTGAGGAGTTGATGAATGAGGAAAATGAGAGAGAAGGAAGAGTAGAAGTGAAGTGTGGTGGACCAGGAAGTGGCAATGATTAGTAAGGGGGAAGTTAGAAAGGCATTAAAGAGGATGAAAAATGGAAAGGCAGTTGGTCCTGATAACATTCCTGTGGAGGTATGGAAGCATCGAGGAGAGGTAGCTGTGGAGTTTTTGACCAGCTTGTTCAACAGAATTCTAGTGGGTGGGAAGGTGCTTGAGGAATGGAGGAAAAGTGTGCTGGTGCCCATTTTTAAGAACAAGGGTGATGTGCAGAGCTGTTAACTATAGAGGAATAAAGTTGATGAGCCACACAATTAAGTTATGGGAAAGAGTTGTGGAGGCTAGGCTCACAACATAAGTGAGTATTTGCGAGCAACAGTATGGTTTCATGCCTATAAAAGGTACCACAGATACATTATTTGCCTTGAGAATGTTGAATGAAATGTACAGAGAAGGTCAGAAGGAGCTACATTGTGGATCTAGAGAAAGCGTATGACAGAGTACTCACAAAGGAACTGTGGTACTGCATGCGGAAGTCTGGAGTGACAGAGAAGTATGTTAGAATAATTCTTAGTCCCCATGGACCATGATGTTTGCAGATGACATTGTGATCTACAGCAGTGGAAGCAGGGAGCAGATGGAGTAACAGTTAGAAAGGTGGAGGCATGCAATGGAAAGGAGAGGAATGAAGATTAGTTGACGTAGAACAGAATATATGTACATGCATGAGAGGGGTGGAGGGGGGACAGTGAGGCTACAGGGAAAAGAGATAGCAAGGGTGGAGGACTTTAAATACTTGGGGTCAACCGTCCAGAGTAATGGTGAGTGTGGTCAGGAAGTGAAGAAATGGGTCCAAGCAGGTTGGAACGGGTGGAAGTGACAGTGGCACTATAGAGACAACAGAAAGCAGAGCTGGAGGTGGCGGAAATGAAGATGTTGAGGTTCGCTCTAGGAGTGACCAGGTTGGATAAAATTAGAAATGAGCTCATCAGAGGGACAGCCAAGGTTTGATGTTTTGGAGGCAAAGTTAGAGAGAGCAGACTTCGATGGTTTGGACACGTCCAGAGGAGAGATAGTGAGTATATTGGTAGAGGGACGATGAGGATGGAGCTGCCAGGCAAAAGTGCTAGAGGAAGACCAAAGAAAAGGTAGATGGAAGTCATGAGAGAAGACATGAGGGCAGTTGGAGTTGGAGAGGAGGATGCTGCAGGAGATCGGCTTAGATGGAAAAGGATGACACGCTGTGGCGACCCGGGCTTGTCCCGTTAGGGGTCGCTAACGGGACAAGCCCAAAGGACAAGAAGAAGATATATACAGTATACACACAATATTGCCAAAGTATTCGCTCATATGCCTTGACTCAAATATGATCTTAAGCAACAGGGTTTAAGATTACATGAATACACCTTTTATAGATATAAGAGCTTCAACTCTTCTGGAAAGGCTTTCCACAAGGTTCAGAAGGGATTGTTTGACCATTCTTGCAGAAGGGCACTTGTGAGGTCACACACTGATGTTGGACGAAAAGGCCTGGCTCTCAGTTTGCACTCTTATTCAGCCTAAAGGTGCTCTGTCTGGTTGCTGTCAGGACTCTGTGCATGCTAGTCAAGTTCATACACACCAAACTCTCTCATCCATGTGTTTATGGACCTTGCTTTGTGCATTGGTGCACACTCATGTTGGAACAGGAAGGGGCCATCCCCAAACTGTTCCCACAAGGTTGGGAGCAATAAATTGTCCAAAAACTTGGTATGCTGAATCCTTCAGAGTTCCTTTTACTCGAACTAAGGAACCAATATTTTGGACAATTCCATGCTCCCAACTTTGTGGGAATAGTTATTTCATTTCTAACTTTGCTGTGCATCAGTGCACAAAGCAAGGTCTAGAAAGACATGAATGAGAGAGTTTGGTGTGGACGAACTTCACTGGCCTGACTTCAACCCAAAAGAACACTTTTGGATGAATTAGAGCAGTGACTGAGAGCCAGGCCTTCTCTTCCAACATCAGTCTGTGACCTCACAGATGTGCTTCTGGAAGAATGGGCAAAAATTCCCATAAACACACTCCTAAACCTTGTGGACGGCCTTCCCAGAATTGTTGAAGTTGTTATAGCTGCAAAGGGTGGACCGACGTCTTATTGAACCCTATGGATTAGGAATGGGATGTCACTTTAAGTTAATATGTGAGTCAAGCCAGGTGTATTTTATATACATATATTTCACACCACATAGAGAAGATCTTACACATGCAGGCATGCAAAGAGAGAGCATTTATTTTGTCTGCTGAAGGACTCACACCATTACCCAAAGCCCAAGTCCTTACTGATGAACTACTGCTGCCCCAAACTACATTGTTTAGTTGATAACATATACTGTAAGTTGAAGTTTCTCTAGTACAGTTATAGTGTGTTGTACATACCTAAAAATAGTATCAGATATTCAGATACAGCCCCACTCCTCCTCCGCATATTGGTCAACTTTCCACAGCTGGAATTCTTTACATTTGGTTGTACAGCCTAAAGTGACTGTCACTTGCAGGTCTTCCTGGTACAGAGCACAGAGGAGCAAGGTATGATGCTGTCAGTGCGCCTGCCTGAGGAGCAGCAGGCATTGCCAGTACACAACGTGAAGGTCAAACAGCACAAGACGTGTACGTGTACCCATTTACTACTGTATATATATAATGTGGACACTGCAGAACCAGCCTGTTACTCTTCTCCTGCAGTTCTTCACTTAGATGGTTCTGCTCTGGTTTTTGATGACATTTACAAACTCATCTCCTTCTACTGTGTCAGCAGGTAAAACACACACAGACACACCCACAGACAAACACTTTCATGGGAATTCTCATGGCATTGATTTGATCGCAACTGGACTTCTTCTGGTGATATAGTTGCAATCGATCCAAAGCCCTGCGAATTAAATGTTCCAAATGAATGAGAAGATTAACAGGTAGTTTCATGGGAAGATGCACTAAATGGGGACAAAAAAAACCCATTGAGGCACACCTCCCAATTAAGTAAAAGACTGTAAGCTGTTATAGATTCAATTTCTCAAGGTGAACTCGCATTCTATTAGCACACTGTAATTATACGCAAGTAAACAGCAACAATGACTAACAATACATACTGTAAATAATTCAGCCTGTACATGTGTAGGTCTCTATAGGAGAAGAACTATATTTGTTAATTGAAACTGGTGCCACATTTGTAGAACATTGTGATTTCATCCAGCCAATCAAAGGTAATGCTAAAAAATGTAATAAAAAATGATGGTAATTACATAATTTGCAGAGGTTAAAGGTTTGCAGTATATCCTGGTGTTTCACAGAGAGTCACATTAATTTTCTCCCTCATGAATGATATACTGTGATGCAGGGGTGGGCAAACCTTTTGGCTCAAGGGCCACATTGACTTTTAAAAATTGACAGGTGGGCCAAGCAAGGACCAGAGGATTACATATCAAAAATAAACAAAAACAAAAAAAGGCATTTTTAGTGTTAATACTTAGATGTACTTTTAATGGAAACAGTGTTGTTTTGTTGATCACCTTTTTTTGCCATTGCATCAGAGTCTAGTGTTCGTTTTGTTGTGGCAATTCTCGGGTGTTCATCACTCAGCTGGGATCTGTAGGATGTTTTGTTGGAGTCTGTTCACACACATACGCAGAGCCAAACACCGCCAGCATCCTCTGTGTCATATTATGGATTTTTGGAAATGTGTCTGCGCTTAATGAAGCATAAAACTCATCCAGTTTGAGAGTCGAACTTCTCTTTTAAGACATTATCACATTGGAGATCAATCAGTTCCATCTGCAGCTCCCGTGGCGCTGTTTCAGGGTCTTGTGTAACTGAATCTTGGATGTCAGTTTGTCCGATAAAGGTGCTTTGCTGAGCCTGCAAGCTTGATTTTAACCGCTGCGCCGTAGCCATCAGTTCCTGCGTTGATTGGTAGAAAAGTGACGGCTGATGTTATATTCCTCTAAAACCGCAATGGTTTCTTAAATTAGACATACAGCCTTTGACCGAACTTTAGTGAAAAAGTATTTAGTCGTCCATTCTACATTAAACACTCGGCACTCACTGTCGACTTTTCTTTTCTTTGGTTGAAGAACAGTTCAGAGCAGTCGCAGAGTAAAAACAGAACAGCCAAAGTCAAGTCACTGTATCACTATACCTACTGCGCTACCTGGTGGAACCACTGGGCATTACAGGACAACCTGGTGGAAGCATTGGTCATTACAGCACAACCTGGTGGATGCACTCAGGATTACAGGACAAGGTCAACCGAATGCAGTCATAATTTTAATATCCATCCATCCATTTCCTGAGCCACTTATCCTCACAAGGGTCGCGGGAGTGCTGGGGCCTATCCCAGCTATCTTCGGGCAGGAGGCGGGGTACACCCTGAACTGGTTGCCAGCCAATTGCAGGGCACACATAAACAAACAACCATTCACTCTCACATTTACACCTACGGGCAATTTAGAGTCTTCATTTAACCTACCATGCATGTTTTTGGGATGTGGGAGGAAACCGGAGTGCCCGGAGAAAACCCACGCAGGCATGGGGAGAACATGCAAACTCCACACAGGCGGGGTTGGGGATTGAACCCCGGACCTCAGAACTGTGAGGCAGACGCTCTAACCAGTCATGCCGCCTGATTGTGAGATGATTTGGGCAATTCTGTACCAATCTTTGGAGGGCCGCATTGAACGCTCAACGGGCCGGATGTGGCCCACGGGCCGTAGTTTGCTCGCCCCTGCTGTAATGCCGACTCCCATCCAAGCTGTTACTGTAATATTATGGTGAAGGTGCAACTTACTACTTCCAACAATTACATAACATTGTTTGTTGTTGAATCCAATCAGGGACATCCTGACTGCACCACTGAAGTTACCACAAGCCATTTCATTGGCAACACAGAAAGAGGAGTTGGAGATCATCTCTGCTATGGGTGCAGGTAGATATGTGCTCTATAAACAGTAGTATAAAATTTAAGATGGATTTGGGATAGAATTACATCAACAGTGACTCAGTTGAGAAGCTCTTAAAATGGAACACATCAGCCAACGTACAGTACATACTGTAGATACTGAAATATTTGTAAAAGCAGGCCAGAAAATCTCACAACCAGGAATATAAGGGTCATTTTCATCTGATTTAATCAATTATGGTAAATACATACCCCATTGAATTTCCTTTTTGAAAATCAATTACTTTTACTATTATGAGTATTTGAATTATTGGCAGTTGTTATCATTTAACGGTAATAATTGCTTCTAAAAAATATATATATTATTTCGTAATATTTTTCAAACTTTTAATGCCAAAATGTCTTCACTGTTATATGTCCCAAATGAAATTTTATGATTTGCAATGTTTTTTGAAAATGCTAATTATATATTTTTTTAAATATTTTGATATTTTTGTTTGTTGGTCTGCTGTGATATATTTTGAATTATTGGCAGTTGTTATCATTTAACGGTAATAATTGTTTCTAAAAAAAATATATTCTCCAGTAATATTTTTCAAACTTTTAATGCCAAAATGTCTTTACTGTTATATGTCCCAAATGAAGTTTTATGATTTGCAATGTTTTTTGAAGATGCTAATTCTATTTTTTGATACATAGGATTTTTCTTCTATTGCTTAAAACTCATTCATTCACTGCCAGCCTTGCATAGTTGCAAATATGCTTGCCAGAATATTTGACTTCTAAAGCCGTCAATTGCAGTGAATGAGCCGTTTCCATGAAAACTAACACAAATACATCTTAGTATCTTCAGAGTTCCTATTTTTGAGTTTCTTTGTTTTAAGTTTTAACACTGAAAATTGTACAACTGACACGATCTTAATGAAGCTGTTTAGTCTTTACCGTTATGCACTTTTGTTTTTACTGTTATAAAAAGAAGTGTATTTCAATGGGCCACCACCATTTGCTCTGAAAACCTGAAATCATCAATACCTTTTTGAAAATAGCACCTTGGCTGTTTCAGCATGGTAGACATTTACACATGTAAAACCGAGGCGGCATAAATAATTGCTAAATTTGAATTATAATATTTTATTTTACTTTATTTTCTTTTATTTTTTATGAGTGTCTTTACCGTTATTGATCAAATAATATGAAAATGACCCATAAGCTTTGGTGATTTTATTCTAGTATGTATTCTTCACTATGCTTTATATCATTTTGTCCGTATCTATCGGAGACATAATTAGAATTTTCAATATTAGAAATAGATAAATATGGTAACTATTATTCATTTTACATTGTATGTATTGCAGACTTTTGGACATCAGATATGAATCAGAAGACAAAAAAACAGAACGTAGTTTTGGATCAGAGTCACAACAATGTTTACTTGTATATCAACCCGATCACTTTGGCGGAGACATCAACAAAGCAGCCAAAAGACTTTTCTGAGTCCAAACTGGTAATCAAATCCCCTGAAAGTATAATTACCTACTTGCTCAATGGAGAGTCCCTTCAGAAGGAAGACAAAGAGGTCAAAAATCAGATTAAAACTAATTCTAACCAGGATACGAAATTCAAAAGGCCTCCTCCCAGGCCCCCCAGCCTGGGATCAAACTCTGGGATGGGCCTGCTCTTTTCATCTGCCCCCATGGAAAAAAGTTCATCATCTTTGACCTCTGCTAGTGACAGAAACGAGGAAGGAAGGGAGGGGGTAGGTGACAAAGAAACGAGGAAGACAGCATTGACATCACCTCCTCCATCAAGACCTCCTGTTCCCCCGCAGAGTCGAGCCCCCCCCTTGCTGCCTCCTGCTCCTCTCCGCCGCACTTCCTCCAAGAACAGTACAGATGGTGGCGATAAGGGCCAAAAACCTGTGAAGGGACTTGAAAAGGAAGGGGAAGGACTGAGAGAGGAAGAGAAACCATGTCTGCTGGGTGAGAGTGTTGAACTGTTAAACACTGTACATGCAGTGGAGGCTAAAAGAGACAAAATGAAGGAGAAAGGGGATGAAAGAGGTGCGAGCAAGGATAAAGACGAAGACAAACAACAATTTAGTCCTCAACCTTTAGTGAAGAGGCCCACTCGTCCAGTACCTCAGCCGAGGAAGAAACCATGCTCGCTAGACAAGCCTGACAGTGGATTGGCCAGTCAGAATGCCGGGACAAGAGTAGGCCCTCCCTCCGTGGCACGAAGGCCAGATGTGTCACTGTACTCTCCTCAGGGGGGCACCATGCTCGGAACAGATCCTGACTCCTGCTCTAACAGCAGCGCTGAAGAAGATGGAGAGACACACCCGGAGCAAGATCAAAACCATAAGTAGGTCTGGACCAACTGAATGAATGCTGTTAGATAAGCATTCACAATATTGTATTTGTGCAGCAAATATATGTTTTTTTATTGTGTGTATTAGCTGCATTAGTACTAGAAGAACTCAAACTCAATCAAAAACTTAAAAGTGTATAATTTGTAAACTTTTAGTGGTTCCAAAATGACACTAATATCATGACATTGCCAGAGCCTTACTCAGTCAGGCTATAGGTTATTCCATAGTCTTAAAGACTTTCGGGGTTGTCAGGTCCAGCTCTCCGCAATCATATACATTATGAGGGAGTTGCTCATTTTAAGACATTTTAGAATAGTCTGTCGAAACCTACGCCTGTTGCGACCATGTCTAAGTCAAGTGCAGTAGGTAGACTACTGGTTTAACAAGATTTTGGATCGTGGCACAGGCAGACAGATTTGGAGGTCTAAGGATGTGTGGTGGATGTCAGATAGTGTGGCTCAGTAGCTAGAGTGGGTCATCCAGTAACAGAAGGGTAGCTGGTTTGAATCCCAGCTGCGACTGGCCGCATGTCGAAGTATCTTTGGGCAAGACACTGAACCCTAATTGTTGTAGATATGAATGCATTGTTGCATTTTTAAATCATCCCACCGGCTGGCATTGGCGGGCACACAAAAGAGAAGGGGTGGAGACAGATACATTTAAGTCACTAGCGGTTATCCCCAGCTCAATCTGTATTTAATAAGGGTATCCCCTCACGTTGTCTATTGCCACACCGGTCGTGAGCAGTGACAATACTCCAGTCACGCATCGATCACTCTTCCGCACAGAGATGTCTACATGCAAGACTCATTGCGCTACATTTGAAGGGACTCAGAGCAGCCGCTTTGACTGGTGGCACATGAAGTCGACTGTGTCCACTCCCGCAACGGTGCAGAATGCCCTTTTTTACACATGCTGGTTTGCGCACATCACTGAAATTACGAGAACTTGGTCGAATCCGCCTCCGTGCAGATTCACACCAACTGCCACGCCAGATTTACATTGGTCAGAAAAATAGAATTGTTCCTTTGTTCACATGAAACATTCGCAAAATTGCGTGTCGTGTTTGGATGCGATTAAATACTGGACAAGTAGTGCAAGGACTAACTTTACTGTACTCCTCTTTTTAGTAACCCGTCAGAGAATCATGGCAGTAAAATAAAGCGGACGCCAACCACCATCATGTTGGGCAAAGCTCGTTCCCGCCTGTCTACTGTTATTACCGGCCTCATCAGTCATGACCGTCGCCTCTCACAACGCATTGTGGAGCTGGCTAGAGACCCACTGAGCTATTTTGGAAACCTGGTAATGCATTACCTTGAAATATAATCATACACGTTTCAAATCATCTAGCGCAACGAATCAAGTTCAGTTTTCATGTGTGATTTGTAGGTGAAAGAGCACCGAGCATTCACCCTGGAGACCATGTCCAACCACTCCACCTCCACTGAGTTGTTACAGGAAATAAGGCAGATGATGACTCAGTTAAAGAGTTACCTACTACAGAGTACTGAACTGCAGGCCATGATGGAGCCACAGCATCAATATTCACAAGACAAACTGGGTATGATTTATGGAGTTTATCTTTAGCTCTTGCTAACCTGTTTTGCCGAGACACTATACAAAGAAATTATTGGATTATATACTGACGGATTTTGCACCATGTGGACACCTTCGTGGACAAAACACGCACAAAACACAGCTGTTAAATTACGATCCAGTAATCCCTCATTTAATGCGGGGGTTACGATCCGGACCACCACCGCAATAGGTAAAATCCGCAAAGTAGCAACGACATCTGTTTATTATTATTTTTACGTATTTTAAAGTTGTACGAACCTCCCCAGACTCTTATTCATCTTCTCCACACTCCTATTAACCTCTACCATACTCTTATAAACTAAGTTTATATACTCTTAAACTCCTTTTACACTCTTAAACATAGAGTAATGCACAGTAGTACTGTAAACTGTGTATATTTCATTCCTTGTAGTATGTGTTTTAATGAATTTTTTATTTTATTTTTTGACCATTTTAATGTGAACACCGTACATCAATATTTTTTTCCAGCCAGTTTTCATTCTCTGTGCCATTAGGATATAAAGCGATACATTTGCTCATGTCAAAGCAGAAAAGACTATTGATGTATGTATGATGATTTTATAGCAATTTGTTTGTGCATGTACATTTTAGTACAGGTTAGTAAAGGAGGGCACAGGGGTTTTAAGATTCGGGAAAAGAAGGATTCAATGTCAACTCTTGACTGAATTAATGGCTCAAGAGATGTTTCCAATAGTGTAGGTTATGTGTATATGTAAACTAAGACCAAGTTTGAAACACGTCGATTTTAGCAATGGAGAAATCTAACAGGGATGATTTGTGCATTGTGACAATGCAGAGAGCATAGTCGAAGCAGCTCTGTGTAAGAGTGTACTGAAGCCACTGAGGGAGCCTGTTTACCGTAATCTGGAGAAACTGCACACCAACAATGGCAGCCTTAAGCAAATGGCACACAACCAGGTATAGAAACATTTTTTATCTCTGTGATTTAATCATCACATGCTCAATTGCTTTATTAAATGAGGTCTGTGCAATTTTGTGTAAATTAGTCTGTAGTTCTCGGCAGTACAACCACAGCTCTCGGAGTCACCACTGCTGTCCCAGAGGCGTCAGCTATGGAGAAGATTAGTGTGAAACTCAGTAATCTGCATCTTGAATACTCTCCTCCAAAGAAGATTGAGCTACTGCTGAAGGCTTGTAAAATCATCTATGACTCCATGTCAGTCAGCTGTCCAGGTACGGGCCCAAACACTCATAAAACACGTTAAGCGCAGTTTTGTTTTTCCTTTTGTTTTGTTTTTTATTTGTCACTAAACAGACTGCGAAAATGTTAGTCTTCTTTGGGCATCTTTTTTATAATATATAGAGACATTAAACTGTCTGGCAGAGAGGCCAATGTCAGTTTACAAGAGTCAGTCTTGCCTGTCCAGAAACTGGAAATTTTCATCCTCAAAAAAGTGCTGTTTCTCTTAGAGGTGCAGGTAGACAGCTGAGTCTTGAGCTGAGGAGCATGTGTCTGCTAACCCCACCCCCCTATTTGAGTAACGTTTTGCAACAAATCTGCAGGTCCTGGGCTGACACGAATGAAATGACAACCCAGAGATTAAAATCTGTTTCAACAACAACAACAACAAAATTAACACCCATTTGCACAGGAAGCAGGACAGCCAAACGCTACAAAATGAAGAGAATAGACAATTCATTCATTCATTTCCCGTACCACTTATCCTCACTAGGGTCACGGGCGTACTGGAGACTATCCCAGCTAACTCTGGGCAAGAGGTGGCATATACCCTGAACTGGTCACCAGCCAATCGGAGGACATATATAAACAAACAACCATTCACACTCACATTCACACCTACGGGCAATTTAGAGTCTTCAATTAACCTACCATTTTTTGGGGGAGGAAACCGGAGTACCCGAAGAAAAACCACGCAGGCATAGGGAGTACATGCAAACGTCAGAGAGGCGAGGCCGGATTTGAACCTGGGTCCTCAGAACTGTGAGGCAGATATGCTAACCAGTAGGACACAGTGACAATTAATTTGAACAGATATTCAAATATTTTTGTAAATGTAGGTCAGTGCTGATAATGTTTAGGCGAGCAGAGAAGGCCTTGCTAGCGCTGACCAACAACCAATGGCAGGTACATATTCAGCAACAATTAAAAAGAGCCATGTGATTTGAAACATTGCATGTTAGTTATAAGACATGAGTTTGATACAAATTTTGCGTAATGTTCCCCAGGAAGTAAATCAGCTATCCTCTGATTTGTGATAACATGTCTGGATGATTTTATAGGGCGGGCCCATGGAGCTGATGACTTCCTGCCTGTAATGATGTATGTCCTGGCTAGATCTAATCTGTCAGATTTACTGATGGATGTGGAATACATGATGGAGTTGATGGATCCTGCGCTAACAATAGGAGAAGGTAGAGTACAGAGTATGTTCCCTTACACAGCCAAACTGACGATCTGCTCCATTAATGGCCTCTGATTATAATTTGTATGCGTATGTATATGTAGGTTCATATTATTTGACGACAACGTACGGTGCTCTTGAGCATATCAAGACGTTTGACCAGCAGAAATCAGCTCCACGTCAGCTCAGCAGGGAGATTCAGGACTCAATCCAACGTTGGGAGAGACGACGCACACTCAACCAGGAATGTTTGGACCAAAGATCTGTTCAGGTTAACTCTCTCTCATATTCTCAAACATAAAAAAGTAATATAAAGGTTAGGTTTATATTTATCCTAATCTCAGGCTATGTAACCCAGAAAATGTAGACTGAACTCAATCAATTAATCAATCAAATTTATTCAAAAAGCCCTTTCACAGTTACAGTACATGGTGAAAAAGTTATCTCCCCTCTCTTGGGGCCCTCGCCCGTCCTTGCTCACGACGGGCGCTTAACTTGGGCTCGGTTTGGCGGGCTATGACTGTTTTTTTTTTGGGTGGCTGCTGGGTCCTGTGTTGGGCCCTGTTGGTGGCTGGGGTCCCCATGGTCTAGTGGTGATGGGGGCGGTGGCAGCGGTGGGCCTCGATATGGCGGGGCGCTTCGGTCGGGCTGGGGACCTCCCTGGGTCCTGGGGGGGTCGGTGGCGTCCTCCTGGATGGATCCCCTGCTAGTTATCTCCCCTCTCTTGGGGCCCTCGCCCGTCCTTGCTCACGACGGGCGCTTAATTTGGGCTCGGTTTGGCGGGCTATGACTGTTTTTTTTTTTTGGGTGGTTGCTGGCTCCTGCGTTGAGCCCTGTTGGTGGCTGGGGTCCCCATGCTCTAGGGGTGATGGGGGCAGTGGCAGCGGTGGGCCTTGATATGGCAGGGCGCTTCGGTCGGGCTGGGGAACTCCCTGGGTTCTGGGGGGGTCGGTGGCGTCTCCCTGGATGGGTCCCCTGCTGGACGGGCTCGTCGACTCGGACACCCCCTTGTTTCACCCTTCCTCGATGTGCCGCCTCAGCAACTCCGTACACCACTTGACTAACATGCATGAAATTTGGTGTTCATTCACTAATACATTTGATAGAAACACCATGCACTTTAATTGGTGCTGAGATCACTAATAACAATACAGGTTATACTAACATATCAACTCACAGGTTCTTAAAGGTGTTTAGACACTAAAAAAGAATCCCAGCGCACCGCTCGACAGGAGCACTGCCTTGCTCATTTTGCCACATCCTGTACTGCCCTTTTCTGTCCTCTCTTATCTTGATCTTGTTCTCTTGGTTAGTTATTTCATGTCCTCACCGAGTGTCTCCCCCCTAATCTACAAATAACTGTTGTAATGTTACTTCTGTTCAAATATCTAGACTTTCTCACTGTTCTGCTGTGGTTTTCACCCCTAGTCCCCTTGTCCATTCTGTCCCTCTGTCTGTCCCTTAAAACTATATAATATATATTTATATATTCATCTTCCGTTCTGCTTATCCTTACTAGGGTCGCGGGCATGCTGGAGCCTATCCTAGCTATCTCCGGGCGAGAGGCGATGTACACCCTGAACTGGTCGTCAGCCAATCGCAGGGCACACATAAACAAACAACCATTCGCACTCACATTCATACTTACGGGCAATTTAGAGTCTTAAATTAACCTACCCTGCATGTTTTTTGGGATGTGGGAGGAAACCGGAGTACCTGGAGAAATCCCACGCAGGCACGGGGAGAACATGCAAACTCCACACAGGCGGGGCCGGGATTTGAACCCCGGCCTTCAGAACTGTGGGGCAGATGTGCTAACCACTCGTCATCGTGCCGCCTGTATACAACCCCTATTCCAATGAAGTTGGGACGTTGTGTTAAACATAAATAACAGAATACAGTGATTGGCAAATCATGTTTGACTTATATTTACAACCCCAATTCCAATGAAGTTGGGAAGTTGTGTTAAACGTAAATAAAAACAGAATACAATGATTTGCAAATCATGTTCAACCTATATTGAATCGAATACACTAAAAAGACAAGATATTGAATGTTCAAACTGATAAACTTTATTGTTTTTAGCAAATAATCATTAACTTGGAATTTTATGGCTGCAACATGTTCCACAAAAGCTGGCACAGGGTCATGTTTACCACTGTGTTACATCTCCTTTTCTTTTAACAACATTCAATAAACGTTTGGGAACTGAGGACACTAATTGTTGAAGCTTTGTGGGTGGAATTCTTTCCCATTCTTCCTTGATGTACAGCTTCAGCTTCAGCTGGTCTCTGTTGTCATATTTTACGCTTCATAATGCCCCACACATTTTTAATGGGAGACAGGTCTGGACTGTAGGAAGACCAGTCTAGTACCCGCAGTCTTTTACTACGAAGCCACGCTGTTGTAACACATGCAGAATGTGGTTTGGCATTGTCTTGCTGAAATTAGCAGAGGCGTCCATGAAAAAGATGTTGCTTGGATGGCAGCATATGTTTCTCCAAAGCCTGTATGTACCTTTCAGCATTAATGGTGTCTTCACAGATGTGTAAGTTACCCATGCCATTGGCACTAACACAGCCCCATGCCATCACAGATGCTGGCTTTTGAACTTTGCGTCCATAATATTCCGGATGGTTCTTTTTCTCTTTGGCCCGGAGGACACGAGGCCCACAATTTCCAAAAACAATTTGAAATGTGGACTCGTTGGACCACAGAACACTTTTCCACTTTGCATCAGTCCATCTTAGATGAGCTCGGGCCCAGAGAAGCCGCCGCCGATTCTGGGTGTTGTTGATATATGGCTTTTGCTTTGCATAGTAGAGTTTCAAGTTGCAGTTACGGATGTAGCACCGAACTGTATTTACTGACATTGGTTTTCTGAAGTGTTCCTGAGCCCATGTGATGATATCCTTTACACATTGATGTTGGTTTTTGATGCAGTGCCGCCTGAGGGATCGAAGGTCACGGGCATTCAATTTTGGTTTTCGGCCTTGCCGCTTACATGCAGTGATTTCTCCAGATTCTATGAACCCTTTGATCATATTATGGACCGTAGATGATGAAATCCATAAATTTCTTGCAACTGTACATTGAGGAACATTGTCCTTAAACTGTTCGACTATTTTCTCACGCACTTGTTCACAAAGAGGTGAACCACGCCCCATATTTGCTTGTGAATGACTGAGCAATTCAGGGAAGCTCCTTTTATACCCAATCATGGCACCCACCTGTTCCCAATTAGACTGTTCACCTGTTGGATGTTCCAAACAGGTGTTTGATGAGCATTCCTCAACTTTCTCAGTCTTTTTGCCACCTGTCCCAGCATTTTTGGAAGGTGTTGCAGCCATAAAATTCTACGTTGGTGATTATTTGCTAAAAACAATGTTTATCAGTTTTAACATTAAATATCTTGTCTTTGTAGTACATACATATATACATATATATACATATATATATATATATATATATATATATATATATATATATATATACATATACACACATATATACATATGCATATATACATATGCATATATACATATGCTTATATACACACATATACACACATACATATACACGTATATACATATATACACACATATATACACATAAATATACACGTATATACATATATATATACATGTACATATATAAACTGATATGTATATATATTATTTGGTGCATTCAGTTAACATATATAACTTTGCAAGTAAAATAATCATCTTGCTGTATGAACACACAATTACAAACATTGACATTCAACAAATATACTTACCAAGTATTTATGAATCACTGAAAAAAAGGTTCTTGGAGTTTGATAACACACTCATTCAATTACATTTTATTTTGACTGTATGAATGTTCATGGTTGTAACTCTTGTGGTTATGGGTGTTGTGCAGGACTTCTTGACAGTGTGCTGTCCTGACATTGGAAGTAATTCCAAAACTCTAGGCATCCTTCCCACCACAACAATCCAACAGCTGGCTGAACAATGTGCTGCACACTTTGAACAAGGTAGATACATGAAACTTTTAGATACATGAAAATAGATAGATCAGTTTCTACATGTGTAATACACAGGTGTCCAAATACTCTATCAAGTGTATTTTACTATGCTTGAGTGTAATCTTTGGACCAAAATATGTTTGGTTGATAATAGTTTCTAGTGATGGTCCCTTTCATTATAATGGTTCATTTTCATGTAATTTGATCAATAACGGTAAAGACACTTTGAAAACAAATACGCAATTTAGCATTTCTTTATGGTGCCTTGGTTTTGTATAGGTAAATGTCTCCCATGTTGAACCAGCCACACTTTAGGTTCTATTTTGAAAAAGTTACTTATATAAAATTTTAGGCATTCATAGTAAAGGCAGTCCTTACTGACAGAGGAAATGGTGGTGGCCCATTAAAATACACTTCTTTTTGTCATGGTAAAGGCAAAGTGCATAACGGTAAAGGCATACACAGCTTCATAAAAATTGTGTGAGTTGCACAGTCTACGTGTTTCCCTTCAAACTCTGTATATACAAGAGCATAAATGATCCTAACTACTCACCACATTAAAGCCACTCTTGTCTTTATTTTGAAAAAGTTATTTATATAAAATTTTAGGCATTCATAGTAAAGGCAGTCCTTACTGACAGAGGAAATGGTGGTGGCCCATTGAAATACACTTCTTTTTGTCATGGTAAAGGCAAAGTGCATAATGGTAAAGGCATACACAGCTTCATAAAAATTGTGTGAGTTGCACAGTCTACATGTTGCCCTTCAAACTCTGTGTATACAAGAGCATAAATGATCCTAACTACTCACCACATTAAAGCCACTCTTGTCTTTATATCGACATACAATAGTTCCGACACTTTCACAAATTCATACATATTCATTCATCTTTCACAAATAACACCATTTATTTTGCTGTCTTGTGTGAATGCAAAATGCCTGCCTATTCCTGGCACATAAGCTTGCAGATCCCTCTGGTGTATTGCAACAACATAATGGGACTCTCGCCAGTGGCATTAACGGTAAAGACAGCTTGAGTGACAAAGGAGGACTGTTTGTAAAAGAACCAACAAAAGGAACTCTAAAGACTAGGATGCATGTGTTAGTTCTCATGGAAAAGGCATATTAAGCAATAGGAGAAAAATCTGATATATTTAAAAAAATGGAATTAGTATCTTCAGAAAAGATGTTGCAAATCACAACACTTAACAACTGCCAGTAATTCAAATACTCATATCAGTAAATTTAAATGATTTTCAAAAGGAAATTCAGTGGGCCATGTCTGTACTGTTATTGATCAAATGATATGAAAATGATCCATATACCTAAGTTCTCTATGTGTAATAATTTTTTCTGTCCTCCAGATTCATACATGCTCAGCATCCATGAAGGTGGTGTTCGTCGGCCCCTGGCCCCTACGGAGCTGGCACTGAGTGTGAAGAACAAATGTCAACCAGGAGCATATTGCTTCATCTATCACCCTATAGACCATGGGCCAATCCAAGGCTGCTGGCCTGGCCGCAGCTGCCCCACTAGCCCGCCCCCACGACCACCTTCACAAAGCGCTTTAAAAAAAAATTCAGCTGTTGATAATGAAAAACCAGAAGCAGAGGCAAGTCTGATTAGCTGGTAATTGCTTGACTGCCGCAGCGGCTACTTTTGTATTGCTATGTAACAACACTGGTGCCAAATGCTCGATAGAAAATGTGGCTTTACCCGGTGCTTTGATGAAGCCTGTAAGAATTTTATATCGTTTTTTTTCTCTTCAGTCAGTCTTCTGTTCGTGCAATGTTCAAATATATAACACAACAGCTATGTGATAAATTTACTCAACAGGGGGTCTGGAACTCCTTTTTGTAAACGTACTTTGTTTATGCTGCTATGTAATGTTAATCATTTTGTTTATGTATGTTAACTAGAGACCAGTCCAGGGTGAACCCCGCCTCTCTCCAAATGTCAGTTGGGATAGATTCTAGGTCAACCGTGGGTCGTGACTCTGAATAGGATAATCGTCATAAAATGGATTGATATTTAATAGGGAACACTTGTTGATGCTCAAAACAATTCCTGCACTTTGATGACTGCCAGGTTCAGGACCAACTAATAAGGGTTGGGTATCGTTTGAATTTCCGGTCCCGATTCCATTTCCTCATTTCGATTCCAATTCCAAAGGATTCTCGATTCAGATTCTTTTAGGGAGCTGGGTCAAAAAAGTTTGCATGGTTTAAATAAAGGGTGTCCAAATTATGAACATCCATTTTCGTAGCTGCCTGCAGCATAAACTAAAATGAACATTTGATTTGGGGTTCTTTATAACCACTATCAATATCAAACCCATGAAATGAAAGGCATTGCCTGTGGAACTAACCCAATTGACTTAATATTCATTGAATGTTTCAGTTAAATGTTAAATACAGCATTATTAAAACAGTTATTTGCGACTGTTTTATCACATCAAATGGTTTATATGTGGAAGTTTTAACATGACTTCCTGTTTTAAGTATGTAGCCTTTTATTTTGAAGGGGTCGCACCGGAACTCAGCAAATAACTTCACATGGCACCGGTAAAAACGAAAGTGAAATGAAAAAGACTAATGAATGGAACCAAATGCTCTGTAAAACATTGGTTCCTTTACCTATCCATGGATGAGACACAAGGTTAATGTTTGTGATACTGTGGCATTCACGTTTTTGTGAATTTTGCCCCAATTCATTGTGATGTAAAGTTGCTAGTTTGACGTTTACCTCAATGTTAAGCTTGTAATGCGACTGTTTCTACTTTCTTTCCAGTACGGTAATTTGTATTTTATTTTTGTGTCTGTCATCAGTTCTTCAGTTGGTTTGAAGGCTAAAATGCTAAAAACCATCAGTGCAAGAATGGAACCCACCATTCAACTTGTTAGGTGCCTCAATGTTGGCAGAGACGTATTTTATTGTTTCACTCACCCAAGTGACTTGACTGAAGTTTCGCGCGGTGTCGGCTGAGGCTCTGAGCAGGAGGCAGCACGTCAGACTTCTACACATCGTGAAAGCCTCCTTTGCACAACATAATCTTAATCTCTAACTCCATCTATCAGCAAATCTTCCCTCACCACCTCCACAAATCTCATCTTTGGTCTTCCTTTTTGCCTCCTATCTGGCGGCTTAATTACATATATAGTACCTGCCTGACTGTGAAGTACACCAAAAGATACCCAAAAGCTAGACATCATGCAGAGATCTAAAGAAACTCAGGAACAAATGAGAAAGAATGTAATTGAGATCTATCAGTGTGGAAGAGGTTACAAAGTCAGTGTTCATAATTCCACCATGAGGAGGAGACTGGGCAAAAAAAAAAATGGCCTGCATGCCAGAGTTCCAAGATGAAAACCACTGCTGAAAAAAAAAAGAACATTAAGGCTCATCTCAATTTTGCCAGGTCTTGATGATCCCCAAGACTTGTGGGAAAATACTCTGTGGTCTGGAGAGACAAAAGCTTAACTTTTTGGAAGGTTTAGGTCCCATTACATCTGGCGTAAAAGTAACACTGCATTTCAGAAAAAGAACATCATACCAACAGTAAAATGTGGTGGTAGTGTGATGGTCTAGGGCTCTTTTGCTACTTTAGGACCTGGAAAAAAAAAATACTGAAGGACGATGTCTGGCCATCTGTTCGGGACCTCAAGTTCAAACGAACTTGGGTTCTGCAGGAGGACAATGATCCAAAACACACCAGCAAGTCCACCTTTTAATGGCTGGTAAAAAAAAAAAAAAAAAAAAAAAAAAAAAAAAAAAAAAAATAAATGAAGAGTGGAGTGGCTTGGTCAAAGTCCTGACCTAAATCTATTGTGATGCTGTGGCATGACATTAAAAAGGCGGTTCATGCCCGAAAACCCTCCAATGTGGCTGAATTACAACAATTCTGGCCAAAATTCCTCCACCGCGCTGTAAGAGTCTATGATAAACGCTTCATTGCAGTTGTTAATGCTTAGGGCGGACCAAACAGTTACCAGGTTTTAAGTGGTAATCACTTTTTGACACAGGGCCATGTCGGTTTGGATTTTTTTGTCTCCCTTAATAAAAACCTTCATTTAAAAACTGCATTTTGTGTTTAGTTGTGTTCTCTCTCTTTTTGTTCTGTCTCTTGACTAACATTTAAATTTGATTGACGATGGGAAACATTTTGGTGTGACATACCCAACACATACACAATAAGCAATCAGGAAGAGGGCAAAGCTTAGATCTTTTGAAATTTAGGCAGGGACGTCCTGGACCCAAAATTCAGCCCGGGAATTTAGATGGAGAGGCCCCCGGTGCGCACAACTGAAGACCGAATTTTTTTGTTCCTCCTGGCTTGGAACGAAGCCCCGAATACAAACCAATGAGCGGTGACCGTGATTTTAGGTCTCATCATTTTTGCCGTTTACCCTGTATGCAAATTGCCTACCCAGTACAGCAGCCTTACACGTGGAATATCTGTCTTAGGGATGCCATAAATGCTCAAAGAATCCTTTGTTGACAATCTGTATGTACATCCCAAAACACAACAAGAGACTACCATTTAGTAATTAACAGAAAGCGTGAATAACCCGATAATTCGTGGTCGGCTACTGACTTCCATAGGCTTTCTGCCAACTGAGATACCATGTGACCATTTGGTGACAACACGGCAAACGCTTCCATACGTTATGGAGAGAATCACATCTAAACTGAGAGGTAAAATTTATATCGTTGTTGAAAATTGGTCAAAATGGATTACCTATGCCCTGTAGTCTGCCTTTCGCCTGAAGGCAGCTGGGATAAGCTCCAGCACCCAGCAACCCTGAACAAGTATAAGCGGTATTGAGAATGGATGGATGCATGGATGGCTGGATGGATGGATTACCTACAGTCACCTCCAAAAGTATTGGAACAGCAAGGTCAATTCCTTTGTTTTTCTTGTGTACTAAATAAGACATTTGGGTTTCAGAACAAAAGACGAAATGAGACAAAAGTTCAGAATTCCAGTTTTTATTTCAAGGTATTTACATCTTGATATGTTAAACAACCCAGGACAGAACACCTTTTGTATGAACCCACCCACTTTTCCAGTGAGCAAAAGTATTGGAACAGACATGATTAAATTCAATAAAAAGTGAAGAACATTTAATATTTGGTGGCATAACCCTTACTTGCAATAACTGCATAAAGCATGCAACCCATTTACTGCAGACTGTTGCATTGTTCATTTGAAATACTTTTCCAGCTGTAGCGTATATTGGTCAAACAAGAATTTAATTAATTTAGGAGAAAATAATAAGCCGGAAGCGACGCTTGCGTTACCTCCGGTTTATCGTAATTTTAAATTGAATTGTTAAAATTAACTACTAAAACTCGTAATCTGAAGGTTGCTACACTTTACGAAATTTTGAGTTTTAGATTACAGAGGTTTACTTAAACTCAGAACACACACACAAAATACAACCAAGAGTGTAATTTTATGCTATATTTAATGACATCTAAGGAAACACACAGCTACAACTACAAAAAGAAAATAACACTAATGATAAAAGAAAGAAAGAAAATTAGGCGTACAAAAATGGAAAAGAGGACATCATGTCTATGGACGCTGGGCTAAAATAAATGAGCGTGTGAGCATTTAATGCATTGTGTCAGAGCGAGAGAAGGCAAAGTTGGGATTTCGTGTGAAGTTAGTAATTTACCCAAAATTATTAAGCACTGATGTTGGACATCATAGTAAGAATTGCAGTGTCAACTCACAAACGCAGATCAGCTGGTCTTTGGGGGTGGTCTTCCTCCGGAACTCAAGCGGAAACGAAGCAGGTTTGGTTAAAGAAAAACAAGATGGGACAGATGGCAAAAAAGACTGAGAAAGTTGAGGAATGCTTATCAAAAACTTGTTTGGAACATCACACAGGTGAACAGGCTAATTGGGAACAGGTGGGTGTCATGATTGGGTATAAAAGGAGCTTCCCTGAATTGCTCAGTCTTTCACAAGCAAAAATGGGGTGAGGTTCACCTATTTGTGAAAAAGTGCATGTGAAAATAGTTGAACAGTTTAAGGACAATGTTCCTCAACGCACAATTGCAAGGAATTTAGGGATTTCATCATCTACGGTCCATAATATCATCAAAAGGTTAAGAGAATCTGGAGAAATAACTGCATGTAAGCGGCAAGGCCAAAAACCAACATTGAATGCCTGTGACCTCCAATCCCTCAGGCGGCACTGCATCAAAAACCGACATTAATGTGTAAAGGCTATCACCACATGGGCTCAGGAACACTTCAGAAAACCAATTTCAGTAAATACAGTTCGACGCTACATCCGTAAGTGCAACTTGAAACTCTGCTATGCAAAGCAAAAGCCATTTAATCTCGAATGAAAAATGGAAGCCAAAACGAGTGTTGCGTATATATACCGTATTTTCGCGACAATAAGGTGTACCGTATTAAAAGGGCAAGTCTCAGTTACGGGGTCTATTTCTGTATTTAACACATACATAAGGCGCACCGTATTATTGGGTGCAGGCATGGTAAAACATACGCTAGCTTAAAACATACGGTAGCATGTATGCACGCTAAAACATTTGTTGTGCGTATCGCTACCGTGCTGGTCCCCTGCTTCTCTACAGTGTGGTTCACCGGGATGTCGAAAGTGAGCGCCACCTCGTCCATGTTGGTGATGTAGTTGGGCTGGATGTGTTTGTCGGCAATCTTTTTACTGCAGTAGGAGCGGAAGATGGCCATCTTTTTCTTCTAATCCGCCGGAAGTTGCTGATCCACAGTAGTCCTTGCCCGGATGGATAGATGGTGCCGTTTCATAAAACGAAAGCACCAAGACGGACCTTGAAAATGTTTGATTTTAATTTCTTCTGCAAGCATTATTGCCCTCAGTCAAATGGTGACTGTAGAGACGCTTCTCCCAGCTGTTCTTTGATCATTAATCCATTGCTCGAGTTGGTCTTCCAACTCGGGCCACCTCGCCCTGTTTCCGCGGAAACTCAGCTTCGTCTTTTTGACTTGGCGAAGCTCGTTTTCCTGCTTCCTCCACTTGCGAACCATCGATTCGTTGATCTTTAATTATCTCGCAGCTGCTCGATTCCCATGTTCCTCCGCGTAACTGATAGCTTGCAGTTTAAACTGTGCTTCGTAAGAGTGTCTCTTCGTAGATGCTATTTTCGGGGGTCGTTAGCCAAACCGATGTTGTTTTGCACAATCCACAGACCAGCGCTATATACCTACTGGGGGCGTGCCTTTAGCGTCCTCTTTCACGCACACCCTTCCCCCTTTAACGTCCGCATGTGGTCCTCAGTCACGTCCGCCTTTCCTCTATATAAGCAGCGTCGGCAGGAGCCAGTCAAGGGGAGCGCTCATCAAAGTCACACAACATTTACAGATTTTTGAACTCGGTGCACACATAAGCATTATAAGTGCTTCTAAGTGCATAAGCATTTCTCCATTTTGGAGAAAATGTAAGACTTTTAAGTGCGCCTTATGGTCGTGAAAATACGGTATATATTTATATTTAAATTGTTCATTTTTTGATTACCATTACCACCTTGTGGGTCATTTTGATATAATTTGATTCATAACGCCAAAGACACTGAAAAAATTTCTAATGTAGCAATTTGTTTATGTCGTATTGGTTTTTATATGGGTAATTGTCTCCAATTGTGAAACGGCCACATTTAAAGTTCCAATTTATGAAGTGATTATTTAAAATGTTTCGCTTTCATAGTAAAGGCAAAGGCAAAAGTGCATTACGGTAAAGACAAGAGCCTCAAAAAAAAAAATCGTGTAAGTTGCACAATGTACATGTCTTGCCATTCAAACTCTGTGGATACAAGTGCATAAATGATCCTAACTGCTCAATAAACCCATTATACTCTTTATACAATTGTATTAACAGTAAAGACATGCAATATTTTGGACACTTTCAAAAATTCATACCCATTCATTCAGATATCAGAAATAACACCATTTATTTTTCTATCTGCTATTGTGTGAATGCAAAACTCTGAAGACACTAAGATGAATGTGTTAAGTTTTCACCAAAAGGGCATATTAGGCAATAGAACAAAGATCCTATATCAATAAATCAAATTAGAATCTTCAGAAAACGTTGCAAATAATGAAACTTCATTTCAGGTACCTAACGGTAAAAACATTTTGGCATTAAAAATTTGGAAAAATATTACTTTAGATTTTTTTTCTCTTAGAAACAGACCTTTTGATGGATAACTCCATTTCAAAAAGAAATTCAGTGGGCCATGTCTTTACCATTATTGATCAAATTATACGGAAAAGAACCCTTATTTTCTTAGCCTAAAACATCCATCATATGTTAAGGCACTTCAAAGTAATGTGCTGAACACAAAGAAATTATATTTACGGCGTTATAAGCACAAGTTCGTTCAGTCTGCCAATCATCTCCTGCAGCTGAATCCTGTTCGCCAGTCTCTGTGTGTCCCTCCCCTCCAGCAGCTGTCGCTCCGTGTGAGTGAGCAGCTCTACAACCTGAGACACTGGGAGCTCATTTGTCTCCTTAACCATGCCATGTAAAGTCTTAACTGACCAACTGTTGACCGTCTTCTCAGCTTGGAATCTGGCTCTGTATGGCTGAGAGACAGACAGCAGGGGAGGGAAAGATTCAAGATAACACATGTCAGTGTCCAAGGTATCCTGAAGTCTGCATTTTCTGTCCATAACGTCCCCTCTCCCAGTCTTCTGTCCTTTCTGTTGGGGGCAAAAAAGCACAACACAGGCCAATAAGTGCTACTTAGGAAAATCTGAATTCTCCCTATTATGATCACTAAATTCTTCTTTAAATCTCTGGACTCATAAATACTGTCTTTTATTTGGAATTGTATACAGCCCAGATTAAGAAAAACCTCCCTTCAGAGGCCTAAAGTCAGGTGAAATGGCCTTGCCCAACTTTCAGAACTACGACTCAGCTGTTAACTTCCGAAGTCTGCTTGACTGGCGGCACTTTGACTTGGAGCCATCATATATCCATATATCATACGACCATGGAGGCTCGTGCTGGAGGTACAGGAACTTCCTTATATCAGGTTCACATCTTCCTCTTACCTGTTCTGTGCCCTTCGGCGGCCCGGTTGTTGAAGTCTCTTAAAATTTGGTCTCCATTCAGAAAAACCCTTGGTCTCTCGACTTTTTTACTTTTGAGCCCTATTGCAGCTAATCACCTGTTTGCTCCATCAGATGGCTTTCGAGGTTGGCATGAAAAAGGGGTGAGATGCTTTGTAGATTTATATTCAGATGTACACTTTCCCATCAGAATCAGAATCATCTTTATTTGCCAACTATGTCCAAAACACACAAGGAATTTGTCTCCGGTAGTTGGAGCCGCTCTAGTACAACAGACAGTCATCCTTTCTGAGCAAACAAAAAATATGGAATTCCATCGACACATTTTTTCAGGTTTCTGCAGGTAAAACATTATGTTAAAAGTATGACATCACATTTTTCCCGTAAACCTCCAGATACTCCTCTCGATGCATTTCTATCAATCAGTACTACTCCCAAAGGTGTGCTGCTTTTTTTTTTTGTTGGAAAGAGTCTGAACACATTATATATAAACATCAATATTTTAAAACTAGAAGCTTTATTCGCTCACAGATTTCTGTACTGGTACTGTCAAGATGTTTTTCACGAAATGTGTTTTAGGCAATTCTTCCTTCATTTGGGGTGGCTCCACGCCCACTTTTTCTACTCCCACTATCTGAATAAAGTTGGAATGGCAACAACTGACAAATTATCCATCCAAGTATTCTTAATGTGTACATGCAGTATTATATAGTGTCAGTTATGTCACAATCGTTGTGCATGTGTCACTGAGCACCTGCACTGTTTTCAGTCTCAGCAATACATCCTCCAGTTTGTCGACAGCCAGTTGTCCAGGGTGGCAAGCATCGGCAGCCCTCGTGACAATTTGCGTAGGCCTCTTAGCGACAGCGTCCTTCACATGGTAATCCACCACACTGTCCTACAAGTACACAGACAAACATGCTTCTGCATTTGTGAGGGTCTTGAGGTGTGCATAAGCCAACTCACCATCCAGGTCCAGAAAACATTTTCCACCTGCTTCCAGTTTAGGTACAATCCAAGAAGGTCACAAAGCTCCTGTACACCGATGCATGTCTAGTAACATACACAACGATGTAGATTTACTAGACTTTGCAACATCAGCTGTGTTTTAGTGTGTGTGTGTGTGTGTGTACTGTGCAGTACAGTGGGAAGTAAAGAAGTATGTGAACTCTTTGGAATACAATTTCTGCATAAATTGGTCATGAAATATGGTCTGATCTTCATATAAACTACAAGAATAAATAAACTGAATCTGCTTAAACTAAGACCAAACAAAGGTTTGTGTGTTCATATTTTTATAAAGCACAACATGGAAATATTCACAGGACAGTGAGGGAAAAAGTAAGTAAACCTCTAGGCTACGGATTTTCCAAGTGCTTATCAGAGTCAGCTGTGAGCCAACCTGGAGTCCAATTGGAAGTGTGGCTTAAAGCTGCTCTGGCCGCAATAAAACACACACCAGTTTCGAATCTTCTCGTCGAGAATCATCGCTTGATGTGTCCAATGCCTCACTCAAAAGACCTAGGATTATGAATTGTTGACTTGCATGAAGCTAAAAAAAGGTTACAAAAGTAATATTCTTGCTGTTTATCAGTCCAGGGTTAGACAAATTGTCTATAAATCAAGAAAGTTCATAATTGTTGCTTCTCTTCCAAGGAGTGGCCGTCCTGTAAAGGTGACAGCAAGAGCACGTCGCAGAATGTTCAGTAAAATAAAAAAAATAATAAAATTAAACAAAAATGAAAAAAAAAATAAACTACAGTCTCAGCTCAAGACTTACAGAAATCATACGAACATGCAAACATCTATTAGAACAAATCTATCATCGGCAAACCATCAAACAAAAAATGGGGTTCACGGGAGAACAAAGGAAGCTCTCTAAAACAACAAAAAACATTGCTGCACGTTTGGAGTTTGCAAAAGAGCACTTGGATGTTCCACAGCACTACTACAAAATATTCTGTAGACAGATGAAACCAAAGTTGAATTGTTTGGGAGGAACACACAATGTCATGTGTGGAGGAAAGAAATAGCACAGCACACCAACATCAAAACCTTATCCCAACTGTGAAGCACAGTGGAGGGAGCATCATGGTATGTGTGTGCTGAACTACCTCAGGGTCTGGACACGATATCATCAATAGAAAAATTAATTCACAAGTTTATCAAGATATTTTGCAGAACTTCATTCAGGTCAAAAGAGGATTAGCATTGCAACAGGGCAATGATCAAAAACACAGAAGGAAACAACAGAATGGCTTCAGAAAAAGAAAATGCGTGTTCTGGAGTGGCTTAGTCATAGTCCTGACTGCAACTCAATTGAGATGCTGCAGCATGACCTCAAACTATTCGCACCAGATATCCAAGGAATTTGCTGATCTGCAACACTTTTGTCAATAGGAAAGGGACAAAATTCATCCCTTTCGTTGTGCATGTCTCATTTTCAACTATAGGAAACGTTTGGTGGAGGTTATTGCTGCCTAAGGAAGGTCAACTAGATATAAAATCCAAGGGTTCGCTTACTTTCTCCATGCTGTCCTGTGAATGTTTATGTCATGATCTATAAAAATATGAAAACACATGATTGTTTGTGTGGTATTAGTTTAGGCAGATGGTTTCTTTAGTCTTGTGATTTGGATGAAGATCAGTCAGTCCACATTTGATTACCAATACCAATTGACTAAATGGGCTCTCATACTTTTTCCTCCCAATGTAAATGAAGAAACTCACCTCCCAACCACTCACAATACATTGTTTTACTGTACAGTGGTTAACTTATTTGTACATTTATATTACAATGAATACATTAGTTTGTACAATGTATGAAAAAAATTTGAAATTTTAACAATTTGGAGGTCAGACAGCATCCCAAATCAGATTGTGTTTGACCTATAAAGGTTCTATTGTATTATAATTTCACTTTTTAAGAAGGACTCTGCATGTCAACATACATCATTGCAGAATTCAAATGAGAAAAAGAAAATATCTAAAAATAAAACAGACTTTGAGGCTTGATAGAATTAAAGCTTTAACATACATTAACATACATGTTGAAGTAATAATCTATTGTTGTATCTGATTACAGGCGGTAATCTCTGCACACACCTCATTCAGTGCTGTACAACTTTGACCCGAGGAAGATAATCCAGAAGTTAGGCTTGTAGAAAAAACCTAAGAAATGAAAAATGAAAAATATATCAGTTATCAATTAATTTAGCGTGTACATTTGAATTCATCCATCCATCCATCCATTTTCTACCGCTTATCCGAGGTCAGGTCGCGGGGGCAGTAGCTTTAGCAGGGACACCCAGACTTTCCTCTCCCCACCCACTTCATCCAGCTCTTCCAGGGGGATCCCGAGGCATTCCCAGGCCAGCCAAAAGACGTAGTCTCTGCAGCATGTCCTGAGTCGTCCCCGGGGTCTCCTCCCAGTCCGAATCAGATGCCCCAGCAACCTCATCTGGCTCCTCTCGATGTGGAGGAGCAGCAGCTCTACTCTGAGATCCTCCCGGATGACCAAGCTTCTCACCCTATCTCAAAGAGAGAGCCCGGACACCCTGTGGAGGAAACTCATTTCGGCCGCTTGTATCTGGGATCTTGTTCTTTCGGTCAAGACCCACAGCTCGTGACCATAGGTGAGGGTAGGAACGGCATCTTCCCCCCTTCGGAGCCAACTCACCACCAGGTGGTAATCAGTTGACAGCTCCGCCCCTCTCTTCACCAGAGTGTCCAAGACATGCTGCCGCAAGTCCGATGACACGACCACAAAGTCAGTCATCGAACTGCGACCTAGTGTGTACTGGTGCCAAGTGCACGTGTGGACATCCTTATGCTTAAACATGGTGTTCGTTATGGACAATCCGTGATGAGCAGAAGTCCAATAACAGAACACCACTCAGGTTCTGATCGGGGGGGCCGTTCCTTCCAATCACGCCCTTCCTTCATTGTCATTGCCCACGTGAGCATTGAAGCCCCCCAGCAGAACGATGGAGTCCCCAGCAGGAACGCTCTCCAGCATCCCCTCCAAGGACTCCAAAAAGGGTGGGTACTCTGAACTGGTGTTTGGTGCATAGGCACAAACAACAGTCAGGACCCGTCCCCCCACCCGAAGGCGGAGGGAGGCTACCTTCTCATCCACCGGGGTGAACCTCAACGTACAGGCACCGAGCCGGGGGGGCAGTAAGTATATCCACACCTGCTCGGCGCCTCTCACCGTGTGCAACACCAGAGTGGAAGAGAGTCCAATCCCTCTCGAGAGGACTGGTACCAGAGCCCAAGCTGTGTGTGGAGGCGAGTCAGACTATATGTAGACGGAACTTCTCGACCACACACACCAGCTCGGGCTCCCTCCCTGCTAGAGAGGTGACATTCCTTGTCCCTAGAGCCAGCTTCTGTAGCCGGGGATCGGATCGCCAAGCTCGCACTGCAGCCGACCCCTATGGCCCCTCCCACAGGTTGTGAGCCCATGGCAAGGGGGACCCACATTACCCTTTCGGGCTGTGCCCAGCCACCAGGCGCTCGCCTTCGAGCCCCACCTCCAGGCCTGACTCCAGAGGGGGGCCCCGGTGAAACGCGTCCGGGGAAGGGAAACCTAGATCCATTTGTTTCTTTCTTCATAGGGTTTTTGGAGCCGTGCTTTGTCTGGTCCCCCACCTAGGACCTGTTTGCCATGGGTGACCCTACCAGGGGTGTGGAGTCCCAGACAACTTGGCTCCTAGGATAATTTGTACACACAAACCCCTCCACCACGATAAGGTGACAGTTTCCAGGAGGGGACATTTTAATTCATTTTATGATTAAGTCTGCATTGCAAGTAGTCAAGTTTTTTCTGCTCACAGGTCATAGTATGATATGTCAACCAGCATTTCCTGGTCCTCAATTCATTTCAGGCCACTAGCATTTTGGTTTGATGATGGAATTTCTCAGTATCCACATGCAATTGTCAATGTTTTATTTTCTAATTACCAGCTACACTGGTGACAACCATGGATTAGCATCAGATAAACAAGACCCCACCAGTTTTTTTTATTTAATTTCAGACGCTTCGGCCTTGACAGAATCAGCCACCACACAACAGTAAATTGATCCAATTTGTGTTTTTTAGCAAGTTAGAGAAGATGAACCTCCTCACAGCATGTAACAAAGAGGCTCGCTCATCCTGCATGGACAGCAGTATCCGTCCCTGGTGTTTCAGGCAACCAATGAGCCACTGAAGTCTTCTCACTGAGCTGCACTCGACCAGGGGATCATGAGGAATCTCAACTTTCATCTAAAAATACAGAAACCAAGATCTCAAATATAGTCAAACAACCGTCAAACCGTTAGGTACACTTGTGGGCGGCGTGGCGCTGAGGGTAAGAGTACGCCCTGAAACCGCAGGGTCACAAGTTTGTATCCCCGCCTGGGCACATGTAGTTGTGTCCCTGGGCAAGAGACTTAACCCACATTTCCTACGAATGAATGTGGTAGGATGTTTGGTGGTGGTCGGAGGGGCCAAAGGTGCAGAATTAATTAAATTATTAATTTAATTAATTAATTAACTAATTAAAAATACCTCCCTACTTTTGTCAGACTGCCCCTGGGCTGCTGTGGCTACAACTATTAGCTTACTACCCACAGGGCGTTACTGAGGAGTGAATGAATAATGTGTGATATTGTAAAGTGGCTAGAAAAGCACTACAAAAGTGTTATGCATTATTATGATTACTTACAAATCAAAAGCATAGGCTACATAAAGTTTTCCTTTTCAAACAACTTTCGTTCTGGATCTTTATACAGATCTTGCACCAAAATCTTTGCAAACACCCCATGCTTCCATAAACTCATGGAAATGCATCCCATGCCAGGTGTGTGAAAGTCAGCTGTGTGAACAAATGGCCCCACAGATTTAAATGCATACTTTTTCCACTTTTGTTGACAGCTTGGATTTTGCCACAGCCTGTGCTCTTGAGAATAAGTGTAACATTGCGGTTGTAGTTTGCAGAGGAGTCGGACTGCACTGCATCCTCCTCCTCCTGCATACTAAGAGCTGATTTTTGACAACTATATTTAGCTACGCTGGAGAACAGTTCTACACCACTGCAAACTAGAAAGCCAATGTTACAAAAAATGTTTCCTCTTTTAAAGTGTCGTTCATAACTTAATATAATTATCTTTGGCGACATGGGAGAAGTATGATTAGCACTGCTGCCTCACTGGAAGAAGTTTTGACTGTCGCTTAGACCATTCTTAATACCCAACTTTGGGGGCCTTTCCATATGCAGTTGGCATGTTCTCCTCATGCTTGAATTGGGATTCATTCAGGGTTCCCCGCAACCAAAAACATAAGGTTAAATTCCAGTCAGTCTGATCTGGATTCCATGGTTCTCGGGAAAAGGTTTAATGCAGAATCCAATTTTGATACAACTTTAAAACTGGATCTCATTATGACCTAACATGCATGTGTAGCCAATTATGGTTCCAAGGACTGTGCAAATACTGAATGGTGTGTACTGAGTGTGTACAAAGGAACAGTGGTAAGTGTTCTGGTCAGACTTACAAGTATGGGGGGGAGTAGTATTTTGTCCAGTTGTTGTACTCGTTGGGTCAGAAGTTTCTCTAGCGTTCCAGCAGCAAGTACCCAGCCAAGTGCCAGAAGGAGCTCCCGACTAGAGACTCCTCCCACCTCCCTCCCATACATCCAGCCAGCATAGTAACCACTCTGCCACAGGCCTGTGCTCACCAGCATCCTATGCTCAGCGGTGACTACAGAGTACAAACACCACAGAGGAAAACCTTAATCAGTCCTACGAGAACAAAATTCTGATTCTAACAGCTCCGGTTGGAATGTTGACATTATTACATCATGAAAGCCCTGGACGTCTGTAAAAACCTGCAATTGACCGTTTATCATCTGTGTGCAGCCAGCAGAGGACACAGTTGTCGTCTGGAGGATGTTGGCTAGTAGCTGCCAGAGTCGATCCTCCTGGAAAACAATAAGACACCAAAAGAAAATATATGTATATACAGTGTAACTGTGGGGATTTTGTAACGACTGCGCATTATTTTAGCTGAGCAGTTGACCTGTCTGAACATACACCCAGCAACCAGATTTGGTACACTAGCACAATCTAATGACATCCATTACAGGCGCTTTGTCTAAAAAGCTGCTTCGAGAGAAAAAAGGCACAAATTGTTGACAAATTCAGGGAGCTTCTAATTTACCAATATTCAACTCAACTTTATTTATAGAGCACTTTAACATGCGCAGCTGTACATAAAACAGACAATAATTAAAATAATACAATATACAATGTACACGGTCTCCCTTTAGATTGGGATTTAGCATACACGTCATGCAGAGTTCTATTCCGTCTTGCTGCACAGGCTACACGTTGTGTGAAGCTGTTAGTAGATGAGGGAGACATGCTCAATATGTCACAATATGCTTGTCATTACTGTAATAGTAGTGAGGTGGGGGCTTCTGCTTCACAGCAGGAAGGCTGTGGATTTAAATCTGTGCCAAACCTGTATAAATTCCGATACAGTGCAATTCTTCATCATTGCACGCAACATCCACATCAAAATAAAATGTATCCTCTCTCTCTCTCATATATATATATATATATATATATATACACATAAAGCCAATACATTCTGTACACACATACTCTTCACCAAATGCATGTACAGTATCTATCTCAAAAAAAGGTAGTACACCGTTATCAAATATTTTCTCTTTTCATAGGAAAACACTGAAGAAATGACAATTTGCCACAATGTACATCTTACATTGCATAACAGTTTAAATTTAGGGTCCACTCAAAATAACTCAACACACAGTCAATATCTAAACTGCTGGCAAGTGAGTACTGTAATTTCTCGTGTATAATGCTGCATTTTTCTCCCAAAGAAATTGGCAAAAGTCAATAGTGCACATTTTACAAAGGTCCAGTGGGTGCGGAAAGTATTCAGACCCCCTTAAAATTTTCACTCTTTATTATATTCCAGCCATTTGCTAAAATAATTTAAGTTAATTCTTTTCCTCAATGTACACACAGCACCCCATTTTGACAGAAAAAAAAAACGGTATTGTTGAAATTTTTGCAGATTTATTAAAAAAGAAAAACTGAAATATCCCACAGCAATAAGTATTCAGACCCTATTTAGTAGAAGCACCTTTTTGAGCTAAGACAGCTAAGACATGAGTATTTTTGGGAATGATGCAACAAGTTTTTTTACACCTGGATTTGGGGATCCTCTGCCATTCCTCCTTGCAGATCCTCTCCAGTTCTGTCAGGTTGGATGGTTAACGTTGGTGGACAGCCATTCAGGTCATTCCAGAGATGCTCAATTGGGTTTAAGTCAGGGCTCTGGCTGGGCCATTCAATAACAGTCACTGAATTTTTATGAAGCCACTCCTTTGTTATTTTAGCTGTGTGCTTAGGGTTATTGTCTTGTTGGAAGGTGAACCTTCGGCCCAGTGTAAGGTCCTGAGCACTCTGGAGAAGGTTTTCGTCCAGGATATCCCTGTACTTGGCCTCATTCATCTTTCCTTCGATTACAACCAGTCGTCCCATCCCTGCAGCTGAAAAACACCCCCACAGCATGATGCTGCCACCACCATCCTTCACTGCTAGGACTGTATGGATATTTGACTTCTAAATCAATGGCAGTAAATGTGTTTTAATAAAAACATTTTTAAAAACTTGAATAGGTGAATCCACGGGTGCAACACCGAGAATATGCAGGGGTCCACTATCTCTGTCGTTTTAAAGTACTTTTGCCTTGGACAAATGACCTCACTTTTGCCAATCGTGTATGGGGTTTCTCAATAGAGAACTCTACTACTCAGCCACCAATATCCACTAGTGAATTACAGATATTTGCAACTGAATTGTAGACATTTGTAACTCCAGTTTGAATGATCTACCACGCCATTTTCACTCATCATAATTCCAGTTACAGATATCTACGTCGGTTTGCCTAGTTAAAACTTAAGATATCTGAAAAGGGACGTAGATATTTTAAATGTAAATCTTAAACTTCAAAATATCTTGAATTGGAATTATAACTAGTAAGAATCAAATAGTAGATATCTCAAACTGGAGTTAGAGATATCTACAATTCTGTCGCAGATGTCTGACAGCAGATATCTACAAATGAACTGTAGATCTCTGCAATGACAATCCATGAATAGCGAAAGTGATGTCATTTGTCCTAGGTGAAATTATGAGGCCATTACATACATTACGAGGTGGGAGTAAGTCACATGTGCGCAAGTCACAAGCAAGTCTCAAGTCATAACCTTCAAGTCTCAAGCAAGTCCCAAGTCGGGGGGAAGTCGAGTCGCCACTAAATTTCAAGCAAGTCGACTCAAGTCATTATTTGGTTAAAGCAAGTCAAAAATCAAGTCATAAAATCTTGTTCAAGTCGCAACATATATTGGAGTGGTAATAAAATGTTTTTTTCAATTTCTTTCCCCATAAATAACACTGAAAAAAAGTATTCACGCTTTATAATTGAGTCGTATTATTGATACAATAATATTTAAATGAACAACAACCGGAGTTATGATTGATTGAATTTGTTGCACTGAATTGTTTTAAAGTTGCATTTAAAACTCAATTTAACTCTACTTTATTTCTGAACAAACTATGCTGTGTACTTTTTGGTGACAGCCTTGTAACTCCTACGGTTCTTAAGAGAACTCTAAGCAAAAGCCAAGAATTTCTTTCTGTTGTTCAAATATAATTAGATGTGTACCTAATGGGCTAAAGGAGAATGAAAGAGATTTACAATTGAGGGAATAATACATGACAAAAATGTTCCCATGCTTAAAAAAAAAAAGTAATGTGAACAAAATCTGCATTCCTCCTGTGTCCTCTTCTTTAATTAAATCACTGTTGGGTTTATTTATTTATTTATAAGCACTGACACTTGACAACTGACAATTGTCACAAGAATAAAGCTTATGTTTCATATTCTGTGGTCTCAATTTTAAAAACAGAGCGCAGACAGCTTTATAACAACAGATGACATTTTGATAGTGACACTTCAATAAACACTTTCAGTTGTATGAAAATTATATTCACATGTAGCTACTCACAATTTGTACTGTACTTAGGAATAGTGGAACGTACTTTTGCCAACGACATTTTTAATTGCTGTGATCGTACTGCAAAGTGATCCGTGTACAGCGGGCCTATACCGCACTTGGCATTTTCTAGCTCTTTCGTCATGCCAGCAAACGTCTCTGCAACTTTTTGGGGGCATTTTCTAGCTCTTTCGTCATCCCAGCAAACGTCTCTGCAACTTATTTTTCTATCTCAACAACACTAGAGATGTCGCATTATTTCTGCATTCAGAGGTTGGTATTATATTTTAGTATCTTACTGCTCTAGAGTGCATGAGAGAGAGGAAAAAAAGAAAATTTTGTGCGCCTATGAACTGAAACGAAAGGTTCCGACAAGTCATATCATAAAGCATCCCACCCTGAGTTATGTTACTTAGCTGTACTAAAATGTTCACAATCAGATCATTTTTTAATCATCCCAAACCAGTCTATGAAACTTAATGTTTGACCAGCTAGCTAAACTGTTAAATTGGCTTACCCGTCTTTGTGAGTTTTGTAGTGACGAACTTCGACGTCGTCGTTGCTGTGTCTTTAATGCGCCAGTTGCATGCCATGCAGATTGCCACACCCTTTTTGCAGAATTCTTCAACAACATAATCCTTGAATACAAATTGTAGTGTCTTTGGAGCTCCTTCCCTCATTGTTCATGCAGGTGGCTGTCACACTGGCAACGTTGGCGCGAATGACAACCACCCCAACCCCAAATTGTTTTACTTTCCAAAAAAAAAAAAAAAGAAACCGTCTCAATTAAAATGCTGATTTCCAACTCTAAACAAGATGACTTGTCAAGTCATTTAGTTCAAGTCAAAGTCAAGTTTCTTGGCCACCAAGTAAAAGTCTTTCTGAAGAATTTGGCAAGCAAGCAGCAAGTCATAAAACTGGCAACTCAAGTTGACTCGAGTCAAGTCATTTGACCCATCTCTGTTACAAGCTGTTAAATGTTAAGGCTTGCCATAAAAAGTCATTTGTGATGTAAACATAATGGAGACGAGCAGATGGAAATATTTACAAGGAGATAAGATTCACATTCACCGAGCTTGTGTGATCATTCCTTTTTCAAATATGACTAATATTTACCAGAAAATAATCACTTAACACGGTCCTAAATCAAACAGAGACAATATTTATTTACCAGAAAAAGAAAAATCACTTAACACTGTCCTAAATCAATTATTATTGTTTTGGCTACAGACAGTCACAAGAACAGTATAAATTTTATTTTTTCCCCCCAAAAGTCCCAAATATTGAATTTTTTTTTTTTAATATATATATATTAAAAAGCAATCCAAAATAGCAACTAAAACGTACTGTGACCACTTTTTAAACAATAAATGTATTATTTTTAAACCATCGATTTGTATCACGTGAGAGTGCAAAGCAAGGTACTTAAAGGTACCGTACCTTGGTAGTTAAGGCTACTGTGCATTCTTGTCCTGGACACATCTTGCTAGGTGATGAAATGTTTAAGACTATCTTAGGTGCAGAATTGGTTCAGACTATTTGCAACCCAGTCTGACATTGCGCAGTTTCCCTTAGGACACACTCGTCACATGAATGTGCACTTGAATAGCGAGACACCTACCACGTCGACTTCGCCAAACTTCGCCCGTCTAAACGTCTCCGGCGTCGGGACATGTTGAAGTCCGGTAGCCGTCAGTAATTTACACAACGTTCCAATCACCTGCTTTACCTCCACACTCGCTTTGTGGCGCTGCATTACACCACGCAGCAGAACATGATTCATTTGTGTAAACCATGCGCTGCAAAGGGAAAATCAGAAGAGTTCATTCTTCTTCTTTTTTAAATTATTGGCAAGTTGGACGATATTAGAAGCATTACCACCCTCTTCAGGACATTAATATAACATCAACTTATTTTCTCTAATGTCATTATAGCTTTTTCCCGACCAAATGTTTATTCCCTGACAGTGTTGCAGAGTAAATGTATGTTACCATATTGAATTAATATTATAAAACAAAAGCAAGCCCGTATACCTCCGTAGTAAATAGACATTCACATTTGATGGGTAGTCAAATTTACCTTCATGTAACAATGGCTTCATTCTAACATTTCCATACTAGCCTACTCATTTCCTATTTCTATTGACAGTAGATTTCAATATAGCGAATGAATGAGGTGGAAGTGAAATTATTTTATTGTATCTTGAAATGAAGGTATGCATGAAGGTAGTTTAGGTAACTGTTTTATTTTAGTTGTCTTAATATTGTGGTATAATATTGGAAAAGGATAGCACCCATTTTACATTAGAAGAATCTAACAGTACAACACCAAACAAAAATGTCACAGAGGTGGAAGTGAAATTATTTTATTGTATCTTGAAATGAAGGTATGCATGAAGGTATTTCAGGTAATTGTTTTGTTTTAGTTGTCTTAATACTGTGGTATAATATTGGAAAAGGATAGCACCCATTTTACATTAGAAGAATCTAACAGCACAGCACCAAACAAAAAAATGTCACAAAAAAGTATGAAAACTGAAATAAAGATGACCTCATATAAATTTAACCACAAATTGTTTTACTCAGTGTGCAATCTGGGCCTGTTTAAGCTAATATACTCGCAGGAAGCCATGCCTTCTTCTGTAGCGTGAATGGCATCAGGTGGATGCACAGTTATTGCACCTTCTGCCATCCAATTGAAGAACGCTTTATTGTTTTCCCTGTCACTAAACATTGTTGACAAATAAATTTTGTAAAAATCGATCATTTCCCGCAACACCCCTGATGATCTCTCATCGTAGGGTGCCACGGGACTCAACTAGAGGAACAAAGAGAAGCATGTAGTTCTGCAATGCAGACCCTCTTTTCAGTTGTACTACTTCTTAGAAGTACTGGTTTTCCAAGCACTTACAAAACTGACACCATTATGCTGGACTGAACTTTATAGCTGACTTGGAAGATACTTCCAAGTACTATGTTACACCAATGACATCATGTCTTGATATCTCAAAAACAAAACCTGGAGATCACTAATCAGCACCCAACTGTGAAATCGGTCATTGTACACACAGGGGCCCTGGATGTTGTCAAGCAGCAATCAGAGGTACGGAAGTGTGCAATGTTTGGATGCTGAGGTTTTCATAAGTGGACCACTCCCAGCGGTACAAATTGGAGATGAACGTTTCAGTAGGCTCAGTCAATTAAGTAAGTGGCTCAAAGATGTGTGTACTGCACTACCCGTGCATTTCATTGACAATTTCTGCTTTTTTGCTGTGTACGTCATTCAGCGGCCCGAAAGGAAAACACTGGCTTTGTTGACACGGCTGAAGGACAAAAGGATGCAGTTGTTCCCAAACAATCGGAGGAACAAGAGATAAGGCGACACGAGGAGCAGATGGATTTATCAGCGTCACTCAACCAATCGGAGGAATGAAATGAGATGAGGCAGGACTTTCAATCTCCCACACCCCTCCCTGTCCCTTTTAAGCAAAGCCCAACGCAAAACAGCCTAAATGCCATGTTAGGTCTGACAGACAGGGTGAAGGCTATTGTCAATATTGGAGTCAAGCCCACACCACGCCAAGATCTTCCTCCCATCCACCCTCGCCTGAAACCACCGTCCACTAAGATGCAAAGGGTCTCTCCTCCACCCATGAAGAATATTATCTGCGAATCTAACTGATAGCTACGAGGTCTTTCCAAGAATAAGCCAGACCCCTATGGAGATTAGGCATTTTTCATCCCATTTTTCATGGGTAATAAATCAATGTTGATTAATGACATCATTGCAACCTGTCATCTCGACTTAGTTATTAAATGAAACGTGGTTAACAGAAAGAAGCTGTAATACCATTTTACATGAGGCAACACCAGGAAATTTAAATTTTATGAACAAGTGTCAAATAAGGAAAAAAAGGCGGTGGTATTGCTGTTATTTTTAAGTCATTATTTCAGTGTCAAGAAATTATACTGGGTGATTTTAGCTCTTTTGAATTGCTCTGTTTTTTTAGTTAAAGGTGACCCAAAGGTTATTGTTTGAATAATTTATAGTCCTCCAATATTCAATGGAAAATTTAGAGGATTTTTCAGAACTGCTGTCAGTTATTTGTACTGACGACAACTATTTTGTCATAAAGGGAGACTTTAACATTCATTTTGACAATAACATGAAAAAAAATCTGAAGAACTCTCTGCTATACTAGACACGTTTGACCTCTCTCAACATAAGTCCTACCCACACTCAAGGTCACATCTTAGACCTGGTCATCTCGAAGGATGTTGAAATTCTATCAATTGACCTTAGGATATGGCTATTTCTGACCATTTTTGTGTATTCTTTTGAGAAAAGGTACATAAATGAGACTACCGCCACTAAGTTTATGAAGACTGTGCCACAAACTGTGAATCTTGAAACAGTTGATGAACTTTTGGATAATTTCACCTGGAATCAGATAGCTCCAGAACTCCTAACAGCTGATAAATGCAATGAATTTGCTTGTTATTTTAGTGAAAAAACACAATCCATCATCTTAAATATGAGCACAAATCAGCAAAATGATAAAATTATACTTCATCTGAAGCCACCCAGGAAAAACTCTTTTTACCATGTCCGAATTTGACAGTTGACCATAAAACTGTAGAGAACACGGTTCAGCAACTGAAACCATCAAGCTGTCTTGACTCAATACCATCTGACTTTTTCAAAGCTATTGCGAAGCCTGTGCTAGCTGAATTGCAGCAAATAATCAATTGTTCACTTCAGTCAGGCGAGTTTCCTAAAGCTCTTAAAGTAGCTGCCATTAAGCCTCTTCCATGCCATTAAGTCTCTTCCATGTTAGCAAGCTATAGACCCATCGTAAAATCTCCCTTTTATAGCCAAGATGGTTGAGAAAGTTATTTTTCATCAACTCAGCAATTTCTTGAACAGAAATGGACTTTTTGACAAATTTCAATCAGGTTTCCCAACTCATCACAGCACAGAATCTGCTCTTATCAAAGTGCTAAATGATATAAGGTTGAATACTGACTTGAGAAAGGTGTCAATTCTTGTCTTGTTGGACCTCAGTGCGGCTTTTGATACGGTAGATCATAATATAGTGCTGAACAGGTTGGAAACGTGGGGAGGACTAAATGAAACAGCCCTTAACTGGTTCAGGTCCTACCTGGAGGAAAGGAGTTATTTTGTAACCATTGGAAATGTTCAAGCTCATCGAATGGCAATGGCTTATGGGGTCCCTCAAGGTTCAGTTCTTGAACCCCTCCTGTTCAGCCTGTATATGCTACCCTTGGGTTAAATTCTTCAGAACTTTAATTTTGACTATCATAGCTATGCACATGATACAGTTATATCTAGCAGTGCCTCCAGATGACTACAGTTCAATTGAGGTGTTGTGTCACTGTCTAAAACAGATAAATAATAACTGGATGAGCCAAAATCTTCTTCAATTAAACCACAACAATACAGAGACAATTGTTTTTGGCAATAAAGAACAGAGGATTGCTGTTAGTAAATATCTGGAGTCACTCTCTTTAAAAACCAAAGACCAAGTCCGAAATCTTGGTGTTCTGATCGATTCCGACCTGACTTTCAACAGTCATATCAAATCAATTACCCAAACTGCCTTCTACTATCTGAAGAACATATCCAGAGTGAAGGCTTGCATGTGTCAAGCAGACCAGGAGAAGCTCATCCATGGTAATGGTCTTCTGACTGGACTCCCCAAAAAGAGCATTAAACAGCTGCAGCTCATTCAGAATGCTGCAGCTCGGGTTCTGACCAGAACAAAGAGGTCAGAGAATATTACTCCAATTCTAATGGAATATAAACCCAGTAGGGCTCTGAGATCAACAGGCTCAGGTCAAATAGTGGAGCACAGAGCAAAGCAAACAAGCAGCATTTGGCTATTATGCTGCACGCAAATGGAATAAGTTGCCAATAGAAGTGACATCAGCCCCAAGTGTGAATGTTTTTAAGTCCAGGTTAAAAACTCTTCTTTTTTTCTCATGCTTTTTAGAGCATTTCCACTTTTAAATGATATTTATTGCACTGTAGGCTGTTTTAATTGTCCATCCATCCATTTTCTTTACCGCTTATCCTCACTAGGGTCGCGGGTTGCTGGAGCCTATCCCAGCTATCTTCAGGCGGGAGGCTGAGTCCACCCTGAACCGGACGCCAGCCATTTGCAGGGCATGTTTCTAATTGTACTTTTATTTATTTTTCTCTTTGTTTTAAATGTTTATAAGCTGTTTTTTTTCCTTTGATTTTAAATGCCTTCCATCCATCCATCCATTTTCTGAACCGCTTCTCCTCACTAGGGTCGCGGGCGTGCAGGAGCCTATCCCAGCCATCATCGGGCAGGAGGCAGGGTACACTCTGAACTGGTTGCCAGCCAATCGCAGGGCACATACAAACAAACAACCATTCGCACTCACAGTCACACCTATGGGCAATTTAGAGTCTCCAATTAATGCATGTTTTTGGGATGTGGGAGGAAACCGTAGTGCCCGGAGAAAACCCACGCATGCACGGGGAGAACATGCAAACTCCACACAGGCGGGGCCAGGGATTGAACCCGGGTCCTCAGAACTGTGAGGCTGACGCTCTAACCAGTCGGCCACCGTGCCGCAATTTTAAATGCTTTTAATAATGTAAAGCACATAGAGTAACCTTGTGTATGAAATGCGCTATATAAATAAATATGTTTTGCTTTGCTTTCTCGGGGAATGTTTTATAGTCAGTTTGACCACAATATACATGGACCTGTTGAAAAGGATAAAGCTATTGAATGCCTTCAACCAGATAACTATTCGAATGATACTGACAGTAGCATCACGTTGCGGGACTGGTATAGCACATCAGATTTGTGGCAAATTTCAAAAAGATGCCTTCCAAAGAAAATGTAGTTTTCCGGCAATGCAGTACTAAAGCCTATCAGCCGCCGTCTTCATCTTCAGCTCTTTTAATGACTGGTTGCCCTGGAAACAATAGAAAAAGAGGGCAACTATCATATCCATTGTACAATGCAAGCATAGAGTATATCAACTGATATTCAGTGCCTTATGGGTGAAACTGTTATTCACCAAAATTAAAATGGAAAGTCTTCCCCAGAAGGTTTTGTATTCAGAGTCCCCATCAAATAAAAGGAGGCCGACGCTTTCGTTAGCACTGCTACATCTCAGGAAGAAAGTTCAATTTGGGAGTGGTTTATGTGCTAGAATGTTATCGCTTGGTAAGCAGGTACACTATATTGCCAAAAGTATTTCACTCACCTGCCTTGACCCACATACAGTATGATCAAACCAAACAACAATTTACACCACCATTCACAACTATGAATACTGAATACTGCCAATCTAGAATACCACAAATGAGCAAAGGTACTCAGTACATGCTTTTAGGTAAGTCACTGGAGGAGAAACAGTTGGTGAAAATGCACATAGTGCTGCAAAGTCCACTGCACATTTCCCAGTTGCAGTCTATACATGGATCATTTCAAAAATAAGAAGCATCCCTCTTTTGTTGTTCTTGTGGAACAGTACCCTTGTTAAATTAAACTGGGATAGATTCCAGATTCAATGTCGCCCAGATAAGCGGTATAGAAAATGGATTAAGGGAAATGCCAAGACTACATGGAGGATTTGGTAGCTACAGCCAAAGGTTGGATTCTTAGGTACGTTCCCTGTTTGCAATTGGAGTTGAATAGTTCAGGGTGCACCCCGCCTCCTGCCCGATGATAGCTGGGATAGGCTCCAGCACGCCCACGACCCTTGTGAGGAGAAGCGGCTCAGAAAATGGATGGATGGATGGACCTCGAATCGCCTCCTTGTGGTGCAATCTGAGATCTTGACAATACTCATAGTTAAGACTTTTGAACACATAAAAAAAAAGAACATGGATAGCTATGCAGATGACACACAGTTATAGCTAGCAGTGTCTCCAGATGACTACAGTTCAATTACGGTGTTCTGTCACTGTCTTAAACAGATAAATATCTGGATGAGCCAAAATTTTCATCGATTAAACCACAACAAAACTGAGATAATTGTTTTTGACAATAAAGAGAAGAGGATTGCTGTTAGTAAATACCTGGAGTCACACTCTTTAAAAACCAAAGACCAAGTCCGAAGTCTTGGTGTTCTGATCGATTCCGACCTGACTTTCTACAGTCATATAAAATCAATTACTCAAACTGCCTTCTAATATCTGAAGAACATATCCAGAGTGAAGGCTTGCATGTGTCAAGCAAACCAGGAGAAGCTCATCCATGCTTTTATCTCAAGTAGACTTGACTATTGTAATGGTCTTCTGACTGGACTCCCCAAAAAGAGCATTAAACAGCTGCAGCTCGGGTTCTGACCAGAACAAAGAGGTCAGAGAATATTACTCCAATTCTAATGGAATATAAACCCAGTAGTGCTCTGAGATCAACAGGCTCAGGTCAAATAGTGGAGCACAGAGCAAAGCAAACAAGCAGCATTTGGCTATTATGCTGCACGCAAATGGAATAAGTTGCCAACAGAAGTGACATCAGCCCCAAGTGTGAATGTTTTTAAATCCAGGTTAAAAACTCTTCTTTTTTTCTCATGCTTTTTAGAGCATTTCCACTTTTAAATGATATTTATTGCACTGTAGGCTGTTTTAATTGTCCATCCGTCCATCCATTTTCTTTACCGCTTATCCTCACTAGGGTCGCGGGCAGCTGGAGCCTATCCCAGCTATCTTCGGGCGGGAGGCTGAGTACACCCTGAACCGGACGCCAGCCAATTGCATAGCATGTTTCTGATTGTACTTTTATTTATTTTTCTCTTTGTTTTAAATGTTTATAAGCTGTTTTTTTTTCTTTGTTTTTAAATGTTTTTAATAATGTAGAGCACATAGAGTAACCTTGTGTATGAAATGCGCTATATAAATAAGTCTTTTTTGCTTTGCTTTCTCGGGGTATGTTTTATAGTCAGTTTGACCACAATATACATGGACCTGTTGAAAAGGATAAAGCTATTGAATGCCTTCAACCAGATAACTATTCAAATGATACTGACAGTAGCATCACGCTGCGGGACTGGTATAGCACATCAGATTTGTGAAAAATTTCAAAAAGATGCCTTCCAAAGAAAATGTAGTTTTCCGGCAATGCAGTACTAAAGCCTATCAGCCGCCGTCTTCATCTTCAGCTCTTTTAATGACTGGATGCCCTGGAAACAATAGAAAAAGAGGGGAACTATCATATCAATTGTACAATGCAAGCATAGAGTATATCAACTGATATTCAGTGCCTTATGGGTGAAACTGTTATTCACCAAAATTAAAATGGAAAGTCTTCCCCAGAAGGTTTTGTATTCAGTCCCCATCAAATAAAAGGAGGCCGACGCTTTAGTTAGCACTGGTACATCTCAGGAATAAAGTTCAGTTTAGGAGTGGTGTATGTGCTAGAATGTTATCGCTGGGTAAAAAGGTACACTATATTGCCAAAAGTATTTCACTCACCTGCCTTGACCCACATACAGTATGATCAAACCAAACAACAATTTACACCACCATTCACAACTATGAATACTGAATACTGCCAATGTAGAATACCACAAATGAGCAAAGGTACTCAGCACATGCTTTTAGGTAAGTCACTGGAGGAGAAACAGTTGGTGAAAATGCGCATAGTGCTGCAAAGTCCACTGCACATTTCCCAGTTTCAGTCTATACAAGGATCATTTCAAAAATAAGAAGCATACCTCTTTTGTTGTTCTTGTGGAACAGTACCCTTGTTAAATTAAACTGGGATATATTCCAGATTCCATGTCACCCAGATAAGCGGTATAGAAAATGGATTAAGGGAAATGCCAAGACTACATGGAGGATTTGGTAGCTACAGCCAAAGGTTGGATTCTTAGGTACGTTCCCTGTTTGCAATTGGAGTTGAATAGAGTTGTTAGCTTCTCTGTAAATGTTTTATATACGTTCAAAAAATAATAAGTTTCAGCTCCCAATTTTTAAGGTTTTTAAACAACAAAGCTGAATGTGGATCATGTTATAATTTGAGGCAATTCCCTTGTAATAATATATTGTATTCACATTTTCTGAATAAGAATTGAAATGTATTTACAGCCAGTAAGATTCTAATGTCTTAAATAGGGGAATATATTGGTGCTGAAATACTTACCATCCAGTTTTTTCAGTCTGGGTACCCTTTTAGGAGCTTCAATGGACCAAGATGCTTCAGCTTTCTCTTCTAGAGGATTTCCCACAAACACCAGATCTTCAAGGCATGGTAGATCAGCCAGCTTTGAAAACTCTCCTGCAAAACAACGTACAATAATCTCGAATAAAATGTAGTCATGCTGTGGGTAAAATAGTCTTTAGCTTCAGCTGTTTGCATATCAGTTGTGTATAATGTGACATTATGAGTGTAGCTCACCCCAATCTTTGACTAGGTTGTTAGACATATAGAGAATCCTTAGTTTTTTCATCAAATGAACACCTTTCATTTTCTCTATCAGGTTATAAGAGATCCACAACTCTTCTAATGTGTCGCCAACTGCATCCTTCAGAATCCACATATATAAGACAAATCATGCAATGTGAATGTTTTGCACAACAAAGTATAAAATGAATTGAAACACACAGAAATAACAATTTATTCACAAAATGTAATGTGTATGCACTCACCAGGCCAGTAAAGGCCTTGATATTATTTCTACCCAATGACAAAATTTTCAAGTTTTCTGAAAAAACAGAAAGGAAAACAACAATGTTAAGCCCAAAATGTATTTGTGTATCACTACACATGTGTTCATGTAGTCAAGTCCTTACTCAGTTCCCCTAGATTGGTTATTTTGTCAATGCAGTTTGTGGACAGACACAGCTTTCTGTGAATGATACAGTACACAGGGGACAATTTGTAATTAATTACATTACTGGGAGAAAATGTGCAATTAAATTACTGTTGCTTTTGGAAATTTCCATGATTACAATTTTAGTTGCATTTCAAAAATAGCTGCAAAAGCTCCGATTTTCTTCATATTACGTCCTCCTTCTAAAGCCGACGCTTGTGATTGGCTCACTCTGGTCATGTGCCATTCTGCCATTGTCTCAAACCTAACATTATTTTCAAAATAAGACCTCAAATCGGGCGGCACGATGGTTGACTGGTTAGCACATCTGTCTCACAGTTCTGAGGAACTGGGTTCAAATCCCAGCCTCGCATGTGTGGAGTTTGCATGTTCTCCTCATGCCTGCATGGGTTTTCTCCGGGTACTCCGGTTTCCTGTCACTTCCCAAAAACATGCGTGGTAGGTTGACTGAAGACTCTAAATTGCCCATAGGTGTGAATGTGAGTGCGAACGGTTGTTTGTTCCTATGTGCCCTGCGATTGGCTGGCAACCTGTTCAGGGTGCACCCCGCCTCTCGCCCGAAGATAGCTGGGACAGGCTCCAGCACGCCCGCGACCCTCGTGAGGAGAAGCGGTACAGAAAATGGATGGATGGATGGATGGATGGACCTCGAATCGCCACCTTGTGGAGGAATCCGAGAACTTGACAATACTCATAATTAGACTTTTGAACACATAAAAAAAAGAACATTGAATTTTGAACAGTTTCACTGTTATAATTTCAGACTTTTTATGGAACACGTATCTGTGTTGTCATTTGAAGTAATATTGTCTAATTCGTGCACATTTTTCATTAGTTCAACATCGTACGATATGGTGGTTTTCCACATGCGTTACACATAATGCAACAAACACAGCTATATTATGTACTTGCATTTCATCATGTTTTCCAAAATAATGATCTATGGTTGTATGCTTGTTTTTTTTCGAAGAAACATCCAGGGGTCCTGTTGTAGCATTCATACAAAATTAAGAAAAGCAATGAAAATGAAATCAAGTGTAATTAGTTGTTTACGTTTTAAAAAGTAATTGACATAGTCACACTACTATTACATTTTCAACAAGGTAATTTGTAATTGTAATCAACTACATTTCCAAAGTAATCTTCCCAACACTGGGTTCAAAATGGTTCAAGTAAATGACTCACTCGCAATTGGGGATTTTGGCAAGAGTGGAATCCAATTTTTCAATCGGGGGAATCTGACAAATGAGCTTTACAACTGTGGCCTCGCTGCACTTTTCCCCGGTCTTCTCCTCCTGAACACACAAAATCACAAACTGAACGCAGGTATTCAAATATTTTTTTAGTACACATTTTACAAACTTTTATCAAGACTCTGGTCACATAAAATAGTACGGAGCCCCCCCTGGTGCCAAGGTATGAGAAAAATAAAATTCATTGATAATCTGTTCCCTCAGTTTAGTAAACTGTACCCTCAGTTTAGTAATCCGTTCCCTCAGTTTAGTAAACTGTACCCTCAGTTTAGTAATCTGTTCCCTCAGTTTAGTAAACTGTACCCTCAGTTTAGTAATCCGTACCCTCAGTTTAGTAAACTGTACCCTCAGTTTAGTAATCCGTTCCCTCAGTTTAGCAAATGTCTGGGGCTCCGTATACCTACGTATATCTGTCAAGTGAAGTAAATTCTATTTGTATGTTATATTCTTACTCGTGTGAATTCTGTGTATAAATTGTCATGTCGTGATATATCCTGCATCCCATTTTTTCAACTGAAAGGCAATATTGCTGTAGTTCGAGGGGGTTGATCATTATATAGCAGTACTACCAGGACTGGCTACAATTAGCCTGCGTGTTTCCTAAACACAGTACTAAACTGAGGGTACGGATTACTAAACTGAGGGTACGGATTACTAAACTGAGGGTACGGATTACTAAATTGAGGGTACAGTTTACTAAACTGAGGGAACGGATTACTAAACTGAGGGAACAGATTATCAATGAATTTTATTTTTCTCATACCTTGGCACCAGGGGGGCTCTGTAAAATAGCAACATAGTATTTCAAGAATATTTGTTTCCTGGACACTTACCCATTTGGCCAGTGCTTCTTTTATTGTTGTTCCTTTTCCCTAGAAACATGACCAAAAAAAGATAAGAAAAACTGGCTAATTTGTTCCGTTTCCGTTACCTTAGAGTGAACACAAACACTCGATTTATTATTCCAAACACACAATAGGGTAACGCTAACTACGAAATTATTATCATAGGCCGAATGTTTGTATTGTTGTTTGAAGTGGTGAATTTACGACGAGTTCTATCAAGCAATTACAGACAAAAGCGTTAAAATTGTTAGAATAACAAATACTCACCACCATTTTGATAGGCTGCTCCGGTTGCTATGAGCCGACCAGGAAACAAACAATCTGCGCATGCGCAGAATCGCCGATTGGACAACAGCGTTGTATGTGAGGTCAAACGGTTATCCGCTTCCTTTCTGCCTCCCAGGGAAGTAAAGAACAAACTTCGATTCCCAAGCTTTAATACGTCACCGATGAAATGGCATGCAATGGTTCCGATGTAATGATGCTTGTTAAAGAATGTCTCTTCGTGAGGTCCCTATCTAAAAAAGCATAAAATTATTCGAGAATGACACATTTACACATACATCCATTTTCTGTACAGATTATCCTACGTTTACACACGTCCAAATCGGAAAATAAAATCTGCTGTTTGTTGAATTAAATACTACTGCCAATTTAAAACTGAAGTAAGCCTATGTAGAAATTGTATCTAAACAGGTTAGTTTTTGTGTTTTTTGGGCACTCTTGTAACAATGATCAACTCTCTCAATGTGAGATATGTTTTGTTCATGAAGCCTCTGCTAAAAAAATTTTTTTAAAAATAGAGCGTTGGACACTTCTATGTTAGCAAGCTATAGACCCATCTTAAATCTCCCTTTCATAGGCAAGATTGTTGAGAACGTTATTTTTAATCAACTGAGCAATTTCTTGAACTTAAATCTGACTTTTTGACAAATTTCAATCAGGGTTCCGAACTCATCACAGTACAGAATCTGCTCTTATCAAAGTACTAAATGATATAGGGTTGAATACTGACTCGGGAAAGGTGTCAATTCTGGTCTTGTAGGACCTCAGTGCGGCTTTTGATACGGTAGATCATAATATACTGCTGAACAGGTTGGAAACGTGCGTAGGACTCAATGGAACAGTCCTTAAATGGTTCAGGTCCTACCTGGAGGAAAGGAGTTATTTTGTAACCATTGGAAGTTTTCAGTCTCATCGAATGGCAATGACTTATGGGGTCCCTCAAGGGTCAGTTCTTGGACCCCTCCTGTTCAGCCTGTATATGCTACCCTTGTGTCAAATTCTTCAGAACTTCAGAATTTTGACTATCATAGCTATGCAGATGCAACATGGTGGAGACTGGTTAGAGCGTCTGCCACACAGTTCTGAGGACAGTGGTTCAATCCCCGGCCCCGCCTGTGTGGAGTTTGCATGTTCTCCCCGTGCCAGCTTGGGTTTTCTCCGGGCACTCCGGTTTCCTCCCACATCCCAAAAACATGCATGGTAGGTTAATTGACAACTCTAAAATTGCCCATAGGTGTGAATGTGAGTGCGAATGGTTGTTTGTTTTATGTGCCCTGCGATTGGCTGGCAACCAGTTCAGGGTGTACCACGCCTCCTGCCCGATGATAGCTGGGATAGGCTCCAGCACGCCCACGACCCTTGTGAGGAGAAGCGGCTCAGAAAATGGATGGATGGATGGACCTCGAATCGCCTCCTTGTGGTGCAATCCTAGATCTTGACAATACTCATAGTTAAGACTTTTGAACACATAAAAAAAAAGAAAATGGATAGCTATGCAGATGACACACAGTTATATCTAGCAGTGTCTCCAGATGACTACAGTTCAATTACGGTGTTCTGTCACTGTCTTAAACAGATAAATATCTGGATGAGCCAAAATTTTCATCGATTAAACCACAACAAAACTGAGATAATTGTTTTTGACAATAAAGAAAAGAGGATTTCTGTTAGTAAATACCTGGAGTCACGCTCTTTAAAAACCAAAGACCAAGTCTGAAATCTTGGTGTTCTCATAGATTCTGACCTGAGTTTCAACAGTCATATCAAATCAATTACTCAAACTGCCTTCTACTATCTGAAGAACATATCCAGAGTGAAGGCTTGCATGTGTCAAGCAAACCAGGAGAAGCTCATCCTTGCTTTTATCTCAAGTAGACTTGACTATTGTAATGGTCTTCTGACTGGACTCCCTAAAAAGAGCATTAATCAGCTGCAGGTCATTCAGAATGCTGCAGCTTGGGTTAACGTGCATTTATTACTTTTTTCAAAAAACACTTTCTACAACTGTAAAAAAATATAAACATCCGTTCCTACCCTGACTGAATCACATTGTGTTACAATGTTTTTTTTTTCTGTAATAGAGTGGGGAGTTTTGCATCTTTTAAACTGCCGTGAAAAAGTATTTGCCCCCTTCTCAGGTTTTTTTTTTTTTTACATAGTTTACCCACTTCAGTGTTTAAGATGATCAAACAAATGTAAATATCAGACAAAGTCAAGATACCCTAAATTAACATAAAATGGTAATTTTATACATTAAGGGGGAAACTATTCAAAGCTACCAGGACCTGTGTGAAAAAGTAATTGCCCCCCTTGTTAAATCAAAAATTACCATAATTTCTTGTGTATAATGGGCACCCATGTATAATGCGCACCCCCAAAGTTAAGCTAAAAATTCTGGAAAACCCTTCTACCTATGTATAATACATTTTTACAATGCATGATTTTGCTTCAACCCATATGATCAAAACATGAAGTATTATCTGCATTTTGTCAGTTTTTTCAAAGAATTATTCTGAAGTTAAGCACTTTATTTGAACACATACTTTATTTTTATTTACTTTATCTTATTTTGAAATTCACAGCCCTATTTTTATTTTGTAAATGAGAACACACATATGTGCTCATATGCTCACGTTTGCCTGCCAAGGCAGAATTTGTAATATGTGTACAATTCTTTTAAGAAAACATGAAGGACCAGGCGAAACACATTTATTTGTATTTTAATGGGATTCAAATTAAACTGTTAAGCATTTCAAAAAAGCATTATTATTAAACAAAACATAACAATAAAGAAATTAATGATGGTTGTTGTTCAGTCATCAGACGTATTTAAAAATAATAATAATAATATTTCACAAATTCTGCCTGGGTATGAAAACTTATGAGCACAATTGTACATACATATATGCAGTCATATGTACCCCTGTCATATTGGAATGAAAGTGTAGGCTACACCTTTTTCATAACCTCTTGGTGGCAGAATAGAATGAAAGTGTACAACTTTTTCATAATCTCTAGGGGGCGGTGGAATAGTGGAATGAAAGTGTACAGCTTATTTATAACCTCTAGATGGCGGCATACATTTATAAAATGTGAACGTCTCATTTTCTCCTATACCTATGTGTAATGCGCACTATTGACTATTGACATTTTGGAGGGGTACATGAGAAATTACAGTAACTGTGGCTTTTGGAAAGCTGAGTTCATTTTCACTGACCACACCCAAGCCTAATTACCTCCAGACATGATTAATCAACAAATCACATAAATAGAAGCTGTCTGACAAATTAAGTCAGCCAAAAGATCTCAAAAAGCTACAACAAAATGCCACGATCACAAACACATTTGCCTCACACAGTACTGAGAACCCGGGTTCAAATCCGGCATGTGTGGAGTTTGCATGTTCTTCCCGTGCCTGCGTGGGTTTTCTCCAGGCACTCTGGTTTCCTCCCACATCCTGAAAACATGCATTGTAGGTTAATTGAAGACTCTAAAATTGTCTAAAGGTATGAATGTGAGTGCGAATGATTGTTTGTTTCTATGTGCCCTGCGAATGGCTAGCAACCAGTTCAGGGTGTACCCCGCCTCCTGCTCGCAGTTAGCTGGGATAGGCTCCAAGCATACCCGCGATCCTAGTGACGATAAGCGGTGCAAAAAATGGAAATGTATCAGTTTGTGACCTTAAACTGAAGTGCACTTGGGTTCTGCAGCAGGACAACGATCCAAAACACACCAGCAAGTCAACTTCTGAATGCTTAAAAAAAACAAAATGAAGTTTTTATGTTTTATGCTGTTAGTTTTTGGAGTGGCCAAGTCAAAGTCCAGACTTGAATCCGATTGAAATGCTGTGTTAAAAAGTCTGTTCATGCTCAAAAACCAGACCTGAATTAAAAAAAAATCTGCAATGAAGTGAAGGGAATATAGAATACTTTATATTCTAATATGTAATTCGAACTAGTTTGGAAGAGGATGTGTATTCCAGTATAATCAGAAAAGGGGGTAGGAGTTTTATTGCAGGAACCCCCATCAGGGGGTATTTGGAGACAATAAGAAACAGATGTCAAAGAAGAAAAAGACTGCGGGGAGCCACTATAAACATTGAATGCAGGAATGTGAGCCGAAGTCTGGAGGGACGTCTGGAGCCAGATCAGATGGTCATCATTCTGCCGAACAACGATGACGTCAGATTACGGACCAATCAGACGACAGCGATTCCATACTGGCCCGTTTGAAACTTTGTATAAGTCTGGGGTAGAATCGGATAGTTTGAGTTTGACTACTTTATCTGCTAAGGATAATATAGGGTAGTTACGAACCCAGAGCTCTGCAAATGTATAGACTCCTCTGTCATGAATAAATTGGTTGGTTTTTATACATTGTTGTGAACGAAGTTCTTTCACGAAAACGAGCACGCTTGGAACCACGGGAGTAATAGGAGATTTTAAAACACAGGTTCCTTCAGAAGAGTGTGCCAAAATATCACCAGAGACGTGAAAGTCTCATTGCCAGTTATAGAAAAAAACTTGATTTCAAGTTTGCTATTGAGGTTGGCCCAAGTCAAGTCAACTTTATTTGTATAGTCCTTAATCACAAAAGACTTTAAAAAGGCTTCACAGGTCCACAGTTGGCAAAGACTGATGACATCCCGTAATCTAAAACCCCCAATCGGTCAAGGAAAAAATCATGACCCCATTTTGGGAAAAAAAGAAACCTTGAGAAGGGACAGCAGATGGGAGGGATCCTCCTTCCAGGATGACCAGGCTACAATGAATGTCGAGTGAGCAACATTTATCACATAGTCTGGTTTTTGTACAATGTTCATTAGGATGGAAAAATGCCATACAATGTTCATTAAGATGGCATAAGAGTCAATTTTAAGAAAAAAGGTGCTGCAGGTCGACACCTTCGGGAAAGTGGTTCTGCCTCAGGACCTGGCCCGGTCGATCAGAGCAGAATCCTCCATCTGCCAACATCCCCCAGACTTATGGCTGTGGTGTCCTTGAGCAAGACACTGATACCCCGAAATGCTCCCCGGGCGCTTCAGCTGCCTCCTGCTCCAGTGTGTTCCACTAACATGTGTATTTGTTCACTGTGATGGGTTAAATGCAGAGAACAAATTTTATGTGCATGCATGCCTGCATGCATGTTTGTGACAATAAAAGGTAATTCTTCTTCTTCTTCTTCTGATCAAGTCTGATTCTCAATAAACCTCAATTATAATACCACAGCGGAAGCTTAAAATCTCCACTGTGAAACCTGCCTGTTTCGGCATAAAAGGGATACAGATTTTCCATTCTGCTTGAACTAACAGCCGAACAGGACAAAAAAAAAGAAAAGAAAAGGTGACACAGTGGTAAACATGACCCTGTCCCAGCTTTTTTGAAACGTGTTGCAGCCATAAAATTCTAAGTTAATGATTTATTTGGTAAAAACAATCAAGTTTATCAGTTTGAACATTAAATATCTTGTCTTTGTAATGTATTCAATTAAATATTGTTCGAACATGATTTGCAAATCATTGTATTCTGTTTTTATTTATTTATTTCTGTTTGTGTGTCCCAATGATTCTGGGAGCTTCTCGCTGGTGTCTACATTCCGCCTCAAGCTAACACGAACGCCGCACTGCTAATGCTCGCCGAACAAGTAAACGAAATTGAAAAAAAACACCCGGACTCACCCCTCCGTATTCTCGGGGACTTCAACAAAGCTAAACTCAACCATGAACTCCCTAAATACAAGCAGCACATCGACTGTCCTACCAGGGAAAATAACATTTTAGACCACTGCTATACTACGCTAAATAACGCATACCGTGCCAAACCTCGTGCAGCCCAAGGCTTGTCTGATCACTGCTTAATTCACTTAATACCGACATACAGGCAAGAACTTAAATGCGCGAAGCCTACAGTGAAAACAGTGAAAAGGTGGACCAAAGAAGCAAAGATGGAACTTCAAAGCTGTTTAGACTGCAAAGACTGGAGTGTCTTTGAAAATTCAGCTGGTAGCCTGGATGAATATATGGACACTGTCACATCCTATATCAGTTTCTGTGAAGATGTGTGTGTACCAACAAAGTCCATCCATCCATTTTCTGAGCCGCTTATCCTCACTAGGGTCGCGGGAGTGCTGGAGCCTATCCCAGTTATCAACGGGCAGGAGGCGGGGTACACCCTGAACTGGTTGCCAGGCAATCGCAGGGCACATTCAAACAAACAACCATTCACACTCACATTCACACATACAGCCAATTTTGAGTCTTCAATCAACCTACCACACATGTTTTTGGGATGTGGGAAGAAACCGGAGTGCCCGGAGAAAACCTACGCTGGCATGGGGAGAACATGCAAAATCCGCACAGGCTGGGCCGGGGATTGAACCCTGGTCCTCAGAACTGTGAGGCAGACGCTCTAACCAGTCGTCCACCGTGCCGCACCAACAAATTTATTTCGCACATTCAACAACAACAAGCCGTGGTTCACTGCTAAACTTAAGCAACTTTGCCAAGCTAAGGAGGACGCATATCAAAGCGGGGACAGGTCCCTGTATAATCGAGCTAGAAACCAGCAAACTAAAGAAATGAATATTGCAAAGAGGAACTATGAAGCAAAGTTGGAAAAACAGTTTAGCGCTAACGACTCTAAATCAGTCTGGCATGCATTCCAGTCGCTGACCAATTACAAGCGACGATCCCCCCAAGCTGAGAACAATAGCACACTAGCCAACGACTTGAACACCTTCGACTGCAGATTTGAAAAGGACACTTTCAGGAGGCATTCCTCGCCACAGCTGCCCCTCACGCTGTCCAGCTGCCTTGTGTCAACCATCGAGACCTTCAAGTTCCTGTGAATTACAGTCTCTCAGGCCCTGAAGTGGGCAATCAACATCAACTCCGTCCTCAAAAAGGTCCAGCAGAGGATGTACTTCTTGCGGCTTCTGAGAAACCACAGCCTGCCACAGGAACTGCTGAGGCAGTTCTACAAAGTGGTCATCGAATCAGTCCTGTGTTCTTCCATCACAGTCTGGTTTGGTGCTGCTATAAAAAAGGACAAACTCCGACTGCAGTGGACAATCAAAACTCAATCAAAATATTGTCGGTACACCCCCTACCCACCCTTGAGGACTTGCAGGCTGCCAGAACTAAGAGAAGAGCGTGCAGAATCGTCTTGGACCCTCCACATCCTGGTCACTGGCTCTTCCAGCTCCTTCCCACAGAACTAGAACTAGCAGACATTCCAACAGCTTCTTCCCTCATGCAATAAACTTCTTATACAGCTAACCTACAATTCCATTGCAACATGCTGCCAATTTTTATGTCTTGAGTTTGTTTTCACATTTCTGTCGGGCCAGTGCACTCACTGCAGTAGTCTCCCCACGCTACACTATTTGCATATCTGTTGTTGACCAATACTGGCCACTCATGCCAGAGTAGCATCTGCACCACTTGCACACTGACTGAGGAGAATCTGCAACATTTGCACAATCAACATTGTCCCCGATTATCCCACTACTAGTCACTTTAAACTGTATACATTCCTTGAAGTCTCGGCGCCCTTTGCACAATGGTCATTGTACCGGACTATTGCTATATTAGTCATTCAAACTGCTAGATGTACAATTGTCAAAAAAAACTTGAAAAAAATGGTTTTAAAATAAAAATATACCGGCATTACCAGATAACCAGAAACCCTTTATTGCTCAGTGACTGTTTTTGTCAATGTCTTTCTGTCTCAAAAGTGTTCTCTGTCAATTGACTGTTTGTTATCGTACTAGAGCTGCTCCAACTACCGGAGACAAATTCCTTCCGTGTTTTTTGGACATACTTGGCAAATAAAGATGATTCTGATTCTGATTCTGGTAGGGTCACCCATGGCAAACAGGTCCTAGGTGAGGGACCAGACAAAGCACGGCTCCAAAAACCCCGATGAAGAAAGAAACAAATGGATCTAGGTTTCCCTTGCCCAGACGCAGGTCACCGGGGCCCCCCTCTGGACCCAGGCCAGGAGGTGGGGCTCGAAGGCGAGCACCTGGTGGCCGGGCCTACACCCATGGGGCCCGGCCGGGAACAGCCCGAAAGGGTAACGTGGGTCTCCCTTCCCATGGGCTCACAACCTGTGGGAGGGGCCATAGGGGTCGGGTGCAGTGCGAGCTGGGCGGTGGCCGAAGACAGGGACTTTGGCGATCCGATACAGAAGCTGGCTCTCGGTACGTGGAACGTCACCTCTCTGGCAGGGAAGGAGCCCGAGCTGGTGTGTGACGTAGAGAAGTTCCGACTAGATATAGTCGGACTCGCCTCCACACACAGCTTGGGCTCTGGTTCCAGTCCTCTCGAGAGGGGTTGGAGTCTCTTCCACTCTGGAGTTGCCCACGGTGAGAGGCGCCGAGCAGGTGTGGGTATACTTATTGACCCCTGGCTCGGCGCCTGTAGGTTGGGGTTCACCCCGGTGGACGAGAGGGTAGGCTCCCTCTGCCTTCGGGTCCTGACTGTTGTTTGTGCCTATGCACCAAACAGCAGTTCAGAGTACCCACCCTTTTTGGAGTCCTTGGAGGGTGTGCTGGAGAGTGCTCCCGCTGGGGACTCCATCGCTCTGCTGGGGTACTTCAATGCTCACGTAGGCAATGACAGTGAGACCTGGGTGCTGGAGAGGAGGGTCCGTCGGGAAGTCGAATCTCAGATTCAGGAGGAGGAGTGTGGTTTTCGTCCTGGCCGTGGAACAGTGGACCAGCTCTACACCCTCGGCAGAGTCCTCGAGGGTGCATGGGAGTTCGACCAAGCAGTCTACATTTATTTTGTGGACTTGGAGAAGACATTCGACCGTGTCCCTCGCTGGGTCCTGTGGGGGGTGCTTCAGGAGTATGGGGTACCGAACCCCCTGATACGGGCTGTTCGGTCCCTGTACGACCGGAGTCAGAGTTTGATCCGCATATCCGGCAAGGTGATACTGATTGCTGGGGAGAGAGAGAGCGAGAGAGAGAGGCAAGGCGCAAACCGCCACCCAAGCTCCAAAGGAGGAACTGCAGGGCACAGATCCTGACAGGATTTATTGTATCAAAGGCTTTTTCAAGATCAACAAAGATACTGACTGAATATTTTTTTCTGATGAAGTGCATTAGTAATTTCATCAATTACATCAATTATTGACATAGAGGTGGTTCTTTTGGTTGACCTCACCACCCCCTAACCAGGATAAGTGGTGTTGAAAATGGATGGATGGATTTATTCAGGAGACTGTAGCTGGGATAGGCTCCAGCACATCTGCGGCCCGTGAGGATAAACTGTATGGAAAATGGATGGATTGCTTAAGGTGGTCACTGATGGTGTAGTGGTACACTTGTCTGACTTTGGTGCAGGCAGCTTGCGTTCAGTTCCCCCTCAGTGACGATGCGAATGGTTGTCTGTCTATATGTGTCCTATGACTGACTGGTGGCCAGTTCAGGGTGTAGTCTGCCTTTCACCCAAAGTCAGCTAGGCTCCAGTGCCCTGTGACCCTGAACAGGATAAGTGGTGTTGAGGATGGATGTATTTATTCGGCAATATTTTAATATATATGCTTTCCAGGTGAATGATTATCTGTAACAGGGTTGCGCCAAACACAGTAAAATATGATATGAAAAATAAAATATCTGATAAAAAGTGTAGTCACTGATGGTGTAGTGGTACACTCGCCTGACTTTACTGTGGGCAGCGTGGGTTCAGTTCCCACTCAATGACGGTGTGAATGTGAATGTAAGTGCGAATGGTTGTCAGTGTCTATTTGTGCCCTGCGACTGACTGGCGACCAGTTCAGGGTGTACTCCGCCTTTCGCCCAAAGTCAGCTGGGATAGGCTCCAGCGCTCCGTGACCCTAACCAGGATAAACAGTGTTGAAAATGGATTGATGGATAAAAAGTGTACTGTTGGTACTTGAGCTGGACGTAACAAATTCTACAGTTTATTACTTGATTTCTTGAAAACATAAAAATTTTAAAATAATAATAATAAAAGGTTGCCCTGCAATTGGCTGGCGACCAGTTCAGGGTGTACCCCGCCTCTCGCCCGGTGATAGCTGGGATAGGCTCCAGCACGCCCGCGACCCCAGTGAGGATAAGTGGAACGGAAGATGAGTGAATGAATGAATTAATAATAAAGGGTCCGTTTATCTAAATTGTCCTCCAATTCTTAAATGACGCATTTACAGAATTTATCTCTGGCTTGACATACTTTATCTAAAATAATTGTCACAAAGACAAGGCAGCAAAAACCCCAACATCCAATAAAACAACAGCATTATGTTAGCTCCCCAAAGTGCAACGCTGCAACCGGCAAACCCAACTAAAGGCAAACTGAAAAGTGGCACGGTTCAGGTTTGCTATTTTGGCACCTTTCAATAGATGCAAAATGAATGTGTACTGTACCGAATTAAACAGAACCACTTGGCTTTCCAAGCCTGCAAGAGGGAAAGGCATGATGATGTGCCTCCTTTACAGTCATGGGGCCAGTTTACATTGCGATGTTTTCAACTCAAATGGATAAAACTAAAATATGATATGTCGTTCTGGTTGTGAACCTCACAACAGTGTTTTGGAACCTGTGCATCATTACAAAGTGCAGAATACATGTGTGAGTACGACAATGGCAGACCACAACACTGTTGTAGGTCATTTTCATATAATTCGACCAATAACGGGTCATATACTGCCCTGCAGTTCCATCATAGTAGCCTGGAGGGCGCTTTGCTAAAGTATTGCAGCCTCTCCTCGCGGTACCACCGCCCACCTGACTGATAAGCCACTTAACTCCTCGTTCCCTTGTTAACTCTTGTGTCTCTTCGTTCCCAGTCCTCCCCTGTGTTCCTGAATCCTGTTATTCCTGCCACCAAGCCAGCCGGCTGTTCTGTCCATTGCCTGCCGCCTGCCCCCCTCAGAAGGTAACACAGTTATTCTCACAATCATCGATCGTTTTTCCAACCGTGTCCATTATGTCCCCCTCCCCAAACTGTCCGCCCTGGAAACTGTTAACCACCTTTTCTTACATGTCTTCAAACTCTATGGTATCCCCATCGACATAGTCTCCGATCGAGGTCCCCAGTTTTCCTCTTGGGTCTAGAAGGAATTCTGTAAGGCGGTGGGCGCAGCAGCTAGCTCATCATCTGGGTATCACCCGCAGACCAACGGCCAGACGGAGCAGGCCAACCAATCCCTAGAATCGGCACTCCGCTGTGTGGCCGCCCGCAACCCCTCCTCATGGTGTTCCTTCCTCCCATGGATTGAATACGCTCATAATTCACTCACCAACTCCGCTACCGGTACGTCCCCATTCATGACTTGCTACGGTTTTCAACCTCCACTGTTCGACCTACAGGAGCAGGCGGTGGCAGTCCCCTCCGTACAAGATCACCTCCAGAGAGTCCAGGCGGTTTGGAAGGACGTCCGGGCAGCGCTGAACCGGTCCGCGGCACGCAACAAGCAGCTCGCGGATCGCCATCGCTCCCCGATGCCCGAATACAAGGTGGGTCAATCCGTCTGGCCCTCTTCCCACGACCGTCCCCTTCAAACAGAGTCCCGTAAACTCACTCCACGCTTCATTGGTCCTTTCCCCATCACCAGAATCATGAATCCGACTTGTGTCCAGTTAAACCTTCCACAATCCCTAAAAATTCATCCCACATTCCACGTCTCCTTGCTGAAGCCTTTCTCAACCTGCGCCCTGAGGTGCTTTGTGTCCTCTCGCTCTCTCTCTCTCCCCTGTCTGTTTTCAGCACCTGTCTCCAATCAGCCTCATCACCACCAGTATTTAAGCCTGCCTGTTCCAGGAAATCCTCGCCAAAGTATTGCAGCCTCTCTTAGTGGTACCACGGCCCACCTTACTAGTAAGCCACTTAACTCCTCGTTCCCTTGTTACCTTTTGTGTCTCCTAGTTCCCAGTATTCCTTACCCATGTCATTCCTGCCACCAAGCCAGCCGCCTGTTCTGTCCACTGCCTGCCACCTGTCCACACCGCCGCCTGCCAACACATCCAGGACCACCTCCATAGCATTTGCTCAATAAACTTGTTTTTGTTTTTTTGGGTGTTAGGTCAAGCAGAATGGAAAAAATGTATCCCTTTTATGCCGGAACAGTTTTACTGTCACAGTGGTGGTATTATAATCGAGGTTTATTGAGAATCAGACTTGATCAGTTGAACAGAACAAAGTTTCTAGAAGGGAGAGAGAAACAAAGACAAAGCACTAATTGTAAGGACGAGAGAAGTAAATCATTACATTATCTACAACAATGAAACATTAAATATGAGTGTTGCATGGGGCTGTAGTGCTACACCCTGTAAGCGAAGGACAGGACAAGATCGAACAGGACAAGGACAGGAGAAGAAGCATGCAGGACAAGGATCGTGAACCCGGCTGTACAACTTTAGTGCGGTGGCATTAATTATGTAAATTATAAAAGTCTACAGGACGAGAGTATAAGTGAAGGGATACACAAGCGATTTGCATATTCATGAGTTCTTTGTTGCAGTAAGTGCGTGACCCCACACCCAGTGAAAGAGTCCGAGGGGTGTGTGCCTGTGGGTACGTGCAAGTGAATTGACACCGTTTTACATGCACAAAGACTGACAGACGTGTCCTGTAATTGCTGTGGCCGCACCGCGGCGGCTGAGGACCCCACCCAATCAAGCGAGGGGCGGGATCGGGCCCAGGGGTCCACCTGAAACCAGCCCGGTTTCACTTTAAAGACACTTTAAAAAAAAAAAAAAAAAAAAGAAGTTGCCCTTTTTTTGGCTCGAGCGCCTGCTCCCAAAAATGTCCGTGCACGTGCCTGCAGTAGGCCATACAGTACAGTAGATCTGCTGTACACTCCAATGTAATTAAAGATGTGCATTTGTTGGTAACTTGTTAGTTCATGGGGAGAAACAGTTTCGAACTTAAATGGGGTTTTATTCTTTGACATAATGGATGCAAATTGTTAGATATGTGTTCCTCTGAGAAGACTGGGTAAATAATGAGTACATTTTTAAATAGCAAATGTCAATTTTTCATGAAACCTAATAATACAATCGAAGTGAGTGACAAACGAAGTGTACACGCATGCACAGTAGCACGGTAGCACACACGCCAGCACGCGCAGCCAGTCGTCCTCCAGAGGTGCAGCGGCAGCTAACGCTCCACAACACTGTTTCTATATATGTGCTGTCACAGTGCAGACAGCGGTTGTAAACATGGCGACGGACGGGATGGTGCTCACCAACCACGACCATCAGACCCGAGTGGGAATTCTGACTGGTAAGGAAGTGTTTGAGGAAACGTGATTAAAAGCCCCTAAATTGTACATGCATGTGGCGTTTAGCCGTCGTTTGCCTTTGCTCGACAGTGTCACGAAACTAGCTGTTTTTCCACTGCAGAGCTAGCCGAGGTTAGCCACTATGCTAACCGGTTCCGTTGACTGTCAATGGTCTAACGTTAGCAGCTAGCTGTTTGACAGGTCAGACAGATGTTGAATACGCTTGGAAGCGATGGGCGGACTGCTCTGTATCGATGTTTTCAATGCATTTATTCGACGTGGAATGTAAATACTTTATGCCACATCCAGCACCATTTTATATACATTCATTCTACTATGACAAGATATTTTAATCAGGGCCGAGCGTCAGAAAGAAAATAGACGTTTGGAAAATACTTTCAAAATTTGGGGGTTATGGCCCTCACTTGCTAGTGTTGCAATGAAGCCGCAACATAAACGAATGCTTTTATTTTGAAGATAAATGCTCAATTTCCGGTTGAGCTCAATCGTCGTTGCTACCTTGATGCTGGGACGTGGTATAATTTATCGCAGTGTAACGACTGTGCAACCCACCAAGCCTATGAGCTGCATTATTCATGCATTTTTTTGCAGATTTGTTGCCCGCTCATACTGGTGTATTTCGTTTTCATGACTACACTGTCGTTTTGACTGACCATTGGACTGTTCTGCCTGCCTGTGTAACCTTTCCTCGAACGAATTCAATCTGTTCATCATAAATCGTGCGCTTGAAAATTGAATTAGAATGCAAGAGCCGTCACGAGGGCAAAATGAATTTTCTTCTGCCGGTTGTTTCGTAGCTTGACTCATTCGCTAAGCTGATGTTGTCCTCAGACTCGTGAACAGGATGATAGAGACTAGCAGGGAGTTGTGTGGCCTCCTGCCTTCTCTCCAAGGCAGGAGGAGACGTGCTCAAAATGCTCAAAGAGGATGCAAGCCAGCAGCTGACTGCAAAAGCTGTTGAAGTGATTTGGACGAGCTAGCGTTTTGTATGCAAAAGTCTGCTGACCAGCCAGTTAAAGCTCACAGCCTCTCACGTCAGCGCAGACCCTGCTTGTGTTTTTAGAATTGCAATGTGACATCAATTACATTGACATAAACCTGAATAATTCCATGTTGGGAGTTGGTGGTGGCGGCACGGTGGCCGACTGGTTAGAGCGTCAGCCTCACAGTTCTGAGGTGCGGGGTTCAATCCCCGTCCCCGCCTGTGTGGAGTTTGCATGTTCTCCCTGTGCCTGCGTGGGTTTTCTCCGGGCACTCCGGTTTCCTCCCACATCCCAAAAACATGCATTAATTGGAGACTCTAAATTGCCCGTAGGCATGACTGTGAGTGCGAATGGTTGTTTGTTTCTATGTGTCCTGCGATTGGCTGGCAACCAGTTCAGGGTGTACCCCGCCCCTTGCCCGATGACAGCTGGGATAGGCTCCAGCACGCCCGCGACCCTAGTGAGGAGAAGCGGCTCAGAAAATGGATGGATGGATGGAGTTGGTGGTGTTGCGGCCAAAGATTTGTGGCCCTTTGAAAATACTTTGGGCCCCACCACTGCAGTGCCGCAAATTGAAAATATTACTGTCAGCGATGGTCTCTCAAACTTTTGTCCTCCTTACAGTACCCGTCCCTAGTTAGTTCTTGACCAAAAAGTCTGACTTGATATGGAAGCCAAAATACATTGGAATCTCTGAAGTCAAATTACAGGGGCTTTTCCATTTACAACTGTGTTCCGCTTCTATGGCGGTGACGTACCGAATTTGTATGCAAGTCAGAACACAGTAATTGATCACTCACCTATGCTAATGCAGTCGTAAAATCAATGGAATAGTACTTTTTAAAGAAAAACACTTAAAGGCCATAATTATATAACAATCAAATGAAAATCAGCAAGCACTTCAAAGTTCAACCCACTGTATGCGTGACGTCATACAGGAAGGGGAACTATACCCAAGATGTCATTTTTTTTTTTAAAAGTTATATTTAAAATGTGTATTGCCCTGCGATTGGCTGGCGACCAGTTCAGGGTGTAGCCCGCCTCTCGCCCGAAGATAGCTGGGATAGGCTCCATCACGCCCAAGACCCTAGTGAGGATAAGCGGAACAAAAAATGGTTGGAGGTTTAAAACATTGCATCTACTCTCCTACCGGGCCGCCATTTTTACGTCTTTTCACTCTTGCGAGTGGTCGAATTTGTGAAAATGTTACATGGATCTGCCTTTTCTGCCCGCTTTATCTACTAACAAAACCAGACAGTTGCTACGGAACCACAGATACGTCAGATCCAATTATCTAGCAAGTTAATGGTGGGCGTGTGACTCGGCTGACTCGCAATGGCTGTTGTCGCATTGTTCATGTTTGTATCCTACCTTATACATCGGCTGAAATAAGTATTTAACACGTCACCATTTTTCTCATTAAGAATATTTCCAAAGTTGCTATTGACATGAAGATTTCACCAGATATTGGGAACAACCCAAGTAATCCATACATACAAAGAAAGTAGAACAAATAAGATCAGAAATTAAGTTGTGTGTAATAATGTGATATGACAAAGGGAAAAAATATTGAACACGCCAACTGGTACTTATTTAATACTTTGAACAAAAGCAGACTTTTGTCAATAATGTCTCTGTACATTTGCCCATTCATCCCTCCTTCAGTAATGTGAAACGTATCAGTACCATTTGCTTAAAAGCAGCCCCACACCATCATGTTCCCACCTCTGAGCTTCGCTGTTGGTATGGTGTTTTTAGGGTGATGTGCATTGCTATTTCTCCTCCAAACATGGTGTGCATTATGGCATCCAAAAAGTTCAATTTTGGTCTCATCCAACCAGACTATATTCTCCCAGTATTTAACTGGCTTGTCCAAATGATCAGCGAACTTTAAACAAGCTTTGACATTATTATTATTTTTTTTCCAGCAATGGGGTCTTGCGTGATGAGCGTGCATACATGCCATTGGGGCAGAGTACATTTCTCACAGTTTTCCGTGTGACAACAGTACCTGCTAATTACAGGTTTTTTTTAAAGCTCTCCACAGGTGGTCCTTGGCTCTTGGACATCTCTTCTGATTTTTCTTTGCATTCCTCTGTCAGAAATCTTGAGAGGAGCACCTGATCGAGGCAAATTTATGGTGGTATGATTGGCTTTCCACTTACGTATTATGGCCCCAAACATGCTCACTGGAACGTTCAGAAGCTTAGATATGTGCCTGTAACCAATGCCATCGTTAAAATAAAAGCCTAACAAATCAATACATGGACATCAATGCTTTGTTAGGCTTTTGATTTGAAGTTGGACCTCGCAGCGCTTTTGCGTCTTGCTAATGTAGTGCATCGTATGATAGTCTGAACAGTCGTTGTAGTGGCGGGCTTGACTTCAAGTTTTCTACTGGAAGCTGCCCTGACAGCAGTTTATATTGCCATCATAGCCTGCTGTTGCCACTAAGGCTTGGACTTGGAGTCTATATCCCGTTCGTGAGGATATAAATGAGCGAATAACGAATCAGTTAGATTTTTTATTCCTTGTACTATTCCAAAATAATAGTCCAACAAATGAAAAGTCCAATTTGATTATTTGAAAACAATCCATTGTACAGGGAAGAGAGTACGCTGCCAAGTTTTGACTTAAGACTGAGACAGTTTTAGCTGCATTTCCATACAGAAAAGTTTGTCTTTGTAGTTTAAAATGGCTTACTTTAAGAGGATTCCTCGCCGTACCTTGGTCACAAATAGAATGCCGGCCTGTCTGTTTTGTGCTCTTCGTTGGTCCATAATCCTCGCCGACCGGACCAAACTACCGCTTTACAAGCTCGCCTGCTGGCTACTTAGCCTGGTAGCTACCTAGCCCTGCTAGTAAACAGAAGCATTGTAGCGCTTGTCAGAATTTTTAAAAAGTACATTGACTCGTTTTCATTAGAATGCAAAAGTCAGATTTATTTATTTAAAAAAAAATAAATAAATTTTTTGGACTCAAAAATGTACTCGACTTACGACTAGACTTTACACCGATTTTAATAGATAAATAGATAAACAAAAGATACATTATTTATTGTAAATATAATTTTTTGAGCAATTAAGTACACAAGTATATACAGTAAATGAACAGGTCATTTAAATGGACATATTCCTCCATCTTGTGATCGGATCGGTGATTGGTTATTGTTTTTTTAAACGGTGATCGGCCGCAAAAATCCTGATTGTGTAAAGCCTACTTACGACCCATTCGTTTATGGCACTAGTTGCCATCAACATTAATGCAACACCATGCCAAAATCATGTTCAGTTGCTAATTTTATACTAAAAAATTGCTGACATTGATTACAAGAGGTGGGAACAAGTCATTGCTTTACAAGTCACAAGTAAGTCTCAAGTCTTTGCCCTCAAGTCCCGAGTCAAGTCCTGCACTTTGAGTTTGGAGTCCTTTCGAGTTATTTTACCAACAAAATAAAAATATATTTTAATATATATATATTTTATTGTAGTATTTATTTATTGTATATATTATATACTACTTTTATGTTTAATATATTTTAAAATCCATATTTATTGATCACAACAGATTTGATCACCTTGAACCTTTATAAGAAAGGGGGCTTACTTTATTGCCGCTTCAAAACTAACTAATTGTAGGTTTCCACTTATTCTATAAATACTATGCTATGACTTAATTTTCATCACTTCATTTCTGCAGTGACATTATACAGACCTGTCACAAAAAATAATTTGCATCCAGTAGTGCTGCAATTTATAATTGTTATTTTACTTACAGAAGACAACAACCATAACACACACCCATGACACCATCACTGTGCAGCTTGATTTACATTAGGGCTGCACGATATTGGAGAAAAACGATATTGCAGTTTTTTTTTTTTTTTAAATTGAACCTGCTATATATAATATCCATCCATTTTCTGAGCCGCTTCTCCTCACTAGGGTCGCGGGTATATAATATATATAATTTATATTGCAATGTGAAATGATACAGGATCAGTGTTGGGAAAGTTCATTTTCTACACAAACTAGTTCAAAGTTCAGTTCATCGTTCCAAAAATGAACAAGCTCAGTCATAGTTCATAATTCAAAAAATTGAACTAAGTTCACCAGTCCAAAGACGAACCAATTCATAGGTCCCGCCCCCCAATATGTTGCTGACCGGCTATTACTCTCAAAATACTGGCATTTCCCCATTGTAGTTGGAGATGACATTGGGTCTAGGCTTACTTACTTTCCCTGCCTGCAAATTATCCAGTCAGATCAGTTTTGCTGATGCGTGCGTCACTGATGTTCCCCAAAGACCACAATTACCTCTACATGCTAGCTTTTGGCATTGTATGTGTGTGAGTGGAGAGCCTGATGTTTAGAAACCCCAATTCCAAAGATGTAGGGACATTGTGTAAAACGTAATTAAAAACAGAATATAGTGATTTGCAAATGCTTTTCAAACAACTATATTCAATTAATTACAATACAAAACAAGATATTTAATGTTCCAACAGAGAAACTTTGGTTGTTTTTGCAAATATTCACTCATTTTCCATCTCAATTTCCAAAAAGCTGGGGCAGGCATGGTTACCACTGTGTTACATCACCTTTCCTTTTAACAAAACTCAAGAAGTATTTGGGTTTGGGAACTGAGGACACTAATTATTGAAGCATTGTAGGTGGAATTCTTTCTCATTCTTGCCTGATGTACAATTTCAGTTGTTCAATAGTCTGACGTCTCCTTTGATGTACAGTATTTTGTGATTTATAATGCGCCTTACATTACTATGGGAGACAGGTCTGCACTGCTGGCAGGCCAGTCGAGTGCTCTCACTCTTTTACCACGAAGCTGCGCTGTTGTAACATGCAGAATGTGGCTTGGCATTGTCTTGTGAAATAAGCAGGGACATCCTTGAAAAAGATGTTGCTTGGATGGCAGCATATGTTGCTCCAAAACCTTTATGTCCTGTACGTTTCAGCATTAATGGTGTCTTGGCCGATGTGCAAGTTACCCATGCCATGAGCACTAACACACCCCCATACCATCAGAGATGCTGGCTTTCAAACTTTGCGCTGAGAACAATCCTGATGGTCCTTTTCTTCTTTGGCCCACAGGACACGACGTCCATGATTTCCAAAAACAATTTGAAATGTGGACTTGTCATACTACAGCCCAATTTTCCACTTTGCGTCAGTCCATCTTAGATGAGCTTGGGCCCAGAGAAGCCGGCGGTGTTTCTGGGTGTTGTTGATGCATGGGTTTTACTTTGCATGGTATTGTTTTAACTTTCATTGTAGATGTAGTGACAAACTGTGTTAACTGACAATGGTTTTCCGAAGTGTTCCTTAGGCTACGTTGCAATATCCTTTACATAATGATGCCGGTTTTTAATGCAGTGCCGCCTGAGGGATCAAAGGTCACGGGCATTCAATGTTTGTTTTTGGCCTTGGCACTAACATGCCATACATTCATTGGTCTTTGAGTTTGTAGAACAGCAAACAGCTACACAGTAACCACACACGTACCAGAAAACCAGAAATTAATTGGTTACCACATACGTCAGCCCGGATGAGGCAGACAAGGTCAAATCCATATTAGCATAATAAATATATATCAGCAGTTATTTGCGTTCGTTTGCAGTCTTTTGCACCACAGAGTGCTGAGTTTTGAATTTTGAGAGCTACACAGTGATAGGGCTCAAATTACATTATTACTGTACATTAAATCACTTTTCCCCCCTTTTTTCCCCACTTTTTTTTTAAATCAATGTAGCTTTGCTAACAGACTATATTTATGTTTTGAAATTGTTAAATATTTTTCATCACATAAAATAAAAAGATGTTTACATGAAAATGCAAAATTGGAAAGAAGAAAAGTAGACTGAATAATATAACTCGATCCTTTTAACAGGAAATATGTATTATTCCACATTTAAATGCCCCACTCAGAAACACTTCCAATATATTTTTTGCCCTGAAGTTTATACGTAGGCGACACGGTGGGCGACTGGTTAGCACAACTGCCTCACAGTACTGAGGACCTGGGCTCAAATCCGGCCTCGCCTGTGTGGAGTTTGCATGTTCTCCCCATGCCTGCGTGGGTTTTCTCTGTGTACTCCGGTTTCCTCCCACATCCCCAAAACATGCATGGTAGGTTAATTGAGGACTAAATTGCCCATAGGTGTGAATGTGAGTGTGAATAGTTGTTTGTCTGTATGTGCCCTGCGGTTGGCAGGCGACCAGTGCAGGGTGTACCCCACCTCTCGCCTGAACATAGATGTGATAGGCTCCAGCACGCCCGTGACCCTGGCGGTCCGGAAAATGGATTGATGTTATTCTTAATTGTATAAATAATTTTTGCGATGGTTGCCCTTTTTTGGCGTGATCGCCTGCTCCCAAAAATGTCTGTGCACGTGCTGTACACTCAAATGTAATTAATGATATGCATTTGTTGGTAACTAGTTAATTCATGGGGAGAAGAAGTTTAGAACTTAAATGGGGTTTTATTCTTTGGCATAATAGATGCAAATTGTTAGATATGTGTTCCTCTGAGAAGACTTTGTGCTTGTGGGTAAATGTGTACATAGTAGTAGTAGAAGTATGAGTGCGTTTTTTGACATTTTTGAGAAACGGATATTTTTGCGTACAGTATTAATGAGTTCTGAAGCATTTGACTGAATATGAGCAGATAATATTGCCTGAAACACTTTAATTCATCCTGCTGCTTTTATCAGCAGTCACATCATCTATAAATACAAAGGAACCAGTTCCACTGCCGGCCGTATATGCCCACGCCATGCCACTACTACCACCATGCCTCACTGATGATGTGGTATGTTTTGGCTCATGGGCGGTTCCTTTCCTTCTTAATACGCTCCTTTTCCAATTACTCTGGTACAATTTGGTCTTGATCTCATCTGTCCATATGATGTTGTTCCAGAATTACGAAGACTTTTTTAGATGTCGTTTGGCAAACTCTGATTTGGCCTTCCTGTTTTTGAGTCTCACCCATCTTGTTACATCTTGTGGTGTACCCTCTGTCTTCACTATGGTGAAGTTCTCTGTTGATTCTTGTCTTTGATACACATACACCTGCCTCCTGGCGAGTGTTCTTGATCTGGCCAGCTGTTGTAAGGGTTCTTTTTCTTCACCGGGGAAAGAATTGTTCACTATGGCAATTCACAGTGCAGTTGGACAATGGAGCAAAGCATACGGTGAAAGCAAGTTTTTTTTTATTTTTTATTTTTTTTTATTTTTTATTTTTTTAATAGGTAAAGTCTGCCTCACAGTTCTGAGGACCATGGCTCAAATCCCAGCCCCGCCTGTGTGGAGTTTGCATGTTCTCCCCGTGCCTGTGTGGGTTTTCTCCAGGTACTCCGGTTTCCACCCACATCCCAAAAACATGCGTGGTAGGTTGGTTGAAGACTCTAAATTGCCCGTAGGTGTGAATGTGAATAGTTGTTTGTTAAAATGTGCCCTGTGATTGGCTGGCGAACAGTTCAGGGTGTACCCCGCCTCTTGCCCGAAGATAGCTGAGATAGTCTCCAGCACGCCTGTGACCGTAGTACCCTAAGCGGTACAGAAAATGGATGGATGAATGGAAGTTAATCACCTGACCTGCATCCGATTGATCATGCACTTCGCTTGCTGAAGACAATATTGAAGGGAAAATGCCCCAAGAACAAGCAGGAACTGAAGACAGTTGCAGTAGAGGCCCGGCAGAGAATCACTAGCGCTGAAATCCAGGATGTGGTGATGTCTCAGCATTCCAGACTTCAGGCTCTAATTGACTGCAAAGGATTAGCAACCACCCCTCCCTGAGCCGTCACCTTATTGTGGTGGAAGGGTTTGTGTGTTCCGATGATCCTAGGTGCTGAGTTGTCGGGGGCATTACGCCTCTGGTAGGGTCACCCATGGCAAACAGGTCCTAGGTGAGGGACCAGACAAAGTACAGCTGATAGACCACTTATGATGATAAATATAAATGGACCTAGGTTTCCTTTTCCTGGACGCAGGTCACTGGGGCCCCCCTCTCTAACCAGGCCTAGAGGTGGGACTTGAAGGCAAGCACCTGGTGGCTGGGCCTGCACCCATTGGGCCCAGCCGGGCACAGCCTGAACAAGCAATGTGGGTCCCCCTTCCCACAGGCTCACCACCTGTGGGAGGGACCAAAAGAGTCGAGTGCGTAGTGAGCTGGGTGGCCGCCGAAGGCGGTGACCTTGGTGGTCTGATCCCTGGGTACAGAAGCTGGCTCTAGGGATGTGGACTGTCAACTCTCTGGCAGAGAAAGAGCCCGAGCTTGTGTGCGAGGTTGAGTGGTTCTGACTAGATATTGTCAGGCTCACCTCTATACACAGCTTCGGCTGCGGTACCAGCCCTCTTGAGAGGGTAGGACTCCTTTCCACTCGGGAGTTGCCCATGGTGAGAGGCACCGAGCAGGTGTGGGCATACTTTTTGCTTACAGACTCGGTGCCTGTATGTTGGGGTTTACCCCGGTGGACGAGAGGGTAGCCTCCCTCCGCCTTTGGTGGGGACACGGGTCCTGACTGTTGTTTGTGCCTATGCACCAAAAACAGCACCCTTTTTGGAGTCCTTGGAGGGGGTGCTGGAGAGCGCTCCCACTGGGTACTCCATCGTTCTGCTGGGGAACTTCAATGCTCACATGGGCAATGACAGTGTAACCTGCCAGTCTGTTACCTTTGCAGCAATAGCAGCCCCGGTGATGTGGGAGGAGCCATGCTGGTGATGGTGGTGGTGTGTATGTCGACCTCTCCTCCTGTCTTCCTCCTCATCGTCCTCCTCCTCGCATTAGGTGCCACGCTCCATGGTGTGTGAGTGGGCATGCGTGTTGGTGTGTGCGTTGGCCAGCAGAGAAGAAGGAGAAGGCAGCTCGCGTTGGGTACTCCATCGTTCTGCTGGGGAACTTCAATGGTCACATGGGCAATGACAGTGAGAAGTGGAGGGACGTGATTGGAAGGAACGGCCCCCCGACCACTACCCGAGTGGTGTTCTAGAAGTATTGGACTTCTGTCCTCGTCATGGATTGTCCATAATGAACACCATGTTGAGACATAAGGATGTCCACATGTGCACTTGGCAACAGGACACGCTAGGCCGCAGTTTGATGTTCGACTTTGTGTTCATGTCATCAGACTTGCGGCCGCCTGTCTTGAACACTCAGGTGAAGAGAGGGGCGGCGCTGTCAACTGATCACCACCTGGTGGTGAGTTGGCTCCATTGGTGGGGGAAGATGCCAGTCTGACCTGGTAGACCCAAATGTATTGTGAGGGTCTGTTGGAAATGTCTGGCAGACTCCCCTGTCAGAAGTAGCTTCATCTTTCACCTCCAACAGAACATCACTCACGGCCCAGGGGAGGCAGGGGGCATTGAGTCGAGTGGATCATGTTCCGTGCCTCCATTGTTGAGGCTTTGTCGCTGTAAGGTGTCATGGCGGCAATCCGCGAACCCATTGGCGGACACGCAATATGGACCTGTCTGTTAATAACACACATACTTTAGATAGTTCTGCACTTTTCCATTTGGTTTATTGCAAAATTTGACCTTTCCTTCAGTGAGTGACAGTTGTTTCAAGAACTTGGCTGAGGACAGGAGTGGGGTCAACTTGAAGGACCTGGTCCATGATCCATCACTGTAAGTTTGCATTCAAATACACTCAAGCACAGAAGTTTACGTTCAGCCAGATTACTCTAATTCCCTTTGTCACAATCTGCAGTTTAGGTGGTGTTATCGCAGCCTATAAAATCGTTCCAGATGAGATTGATGAAATCAAGGTATCTGACTTGGCTTTGGTGCACATGCAGTCATAACACTCATATGATGATCATCTTGCTACGTTTAAAATGTTCACATATTTATTTTTCATTTTCAAAGAGCTTAATGGCTCACTTACAAATTTACACATCAATTTCAGGTGTAAATTGCAGTTGTTAATTCTGCGAATGTGTTTTGAACAGGAAACTCTTTTGGAATGGTGTGACGACCAGGAGGTTAATCTCATTCTCACTACTGGAGGAACCGGATTTGCACCACGAGATGTTACGCCAGAGGTGCTTGCATTTCATCACCGAAAAACCTGAACGTATTTTTCTATCACTAATGTCCAGAAGTGTGTTTTGATGTAATGTCTCAGTTAATTTGGACGTCTTTCACTGACTTCCTTTGAAACTCCACGACTAACTTCGTCTATTGCCTTAAGTCTTAATATCATAATACATGATTTAATCAAGTGCTGACCATCAATCCCTGTTTCACCTTGTAGGCCACCAGAGAAGTGATTGAGAGAGAGGCTCCAGGCATGGCTCTGGCAATGCTGATGGGATCCCTTAACGTTACACCGCTAGGCATGCTGTCCAGGTGAAGATTTGATGTCACGTTAATCATATTTTCACAAAAGTCAGTGTGATTATAGCTTGTTTCACATATGCTCATTTACCATTTTGATTCCAGGCCAGTGTGCGGTATTCGTGGTAAAACTCTGATCATCAACCTGCCAGGGAGCAAGAAGGGCTCTCAGGTAATGTTCAATGACTCTGTTCTCTCTGATTTTCAGCTACATTTGACTGATCTGTAAAGAGTGTATTCACTTATAGTGGATATAAAAACATTCCTCTGTTCAAATGCCAGCTTTTTGATTATTATTTAAAAAAATAAATAAATAAATTATAATTTCAACACTTTTCCCACCATTAATGTGATCAATGTCCCATACAACTGAAAATATTTTTTTTTCAATTATTTTAAAGAAGGGAAGTTGCACAAGTTGCACAACTTTGCACACCTTCTTATAAATGTTATGTGGCTGTGTTCAGAAGTAATCCATCATATTCAAACTCATGTTAAATGAGCACCAGGGTTCTAATAGTTTTTGATTTTACATTATAGTTAGTTTATATTTCGTTTTGACTTTTCTTTTTCAAGTTCAATGGTGCCTCGAGATACGAGTGACCCGTCTTAGAAGATATGAGTTGTCAATTGGCCACGTTTTTGCTCTGACTTGTGAGCCCAAATTTGAGAAACGAGTGCTGTATGGCAGCACGGGGCTCTACTTGCTTGACAACAAGCAGCACTTTGCCTGATATTTAGTATTACTAATTAGTAATATTCTTCAAAAAAGAGGCTTCAAGCTGTACATTGCCACTACCACTTGGAGTTGTCTTGAAAACTAAACTATAAAATAAGGATGTCCCATTCACATTGAGTTTAAGGATCTGCAGATACCAAGTCCCGATCCAATACCTCGACAGTGCATTAAAAATAGTGTTTATCCAAATGTTCTCAAGTTACTATACGTACGTCGTGTGTGTGTGTGTCTGTGTGTGTGTGTGTGAATATAATATATCACCATCCATCCATTTTCTGTGCCGCTTATCCTCACTAAGGTCACGGGCGTGCTGGAGCCTATCCCAGCTCTCTTCGGCCGAGAGGCGGGCTACACTCTGAACTGGTTGCCAGCCAGTTGCAGGGCACACATAAACAAACAACCATTTCCACTCACATTCATTCAACCTACCATGCATGTTTTTGGGATGTGGGAGGAAACCGGAGTACCCGGAGAAAACCCACACAGGCACTGGGAGAACATGCAAACTCCACACAGGCAAGGCCAGCGATTGAACCCCAGTCCTCAGAACTGTGAGGCAGACGCTCTAACCAGTCGTCCACCGTGCCGCCTATTTTTATATATTAGACTTTACACCGACCTGATCGGTATCGGCCGATAAATAGCATTTTATGCTGATCAGCTTTCATGTCATAATTCGCCGAGATCGGCTCCGCTAAAGACATTTAGTCCACCTCGCCGTCGTGTACAATATATTCAAATCCAAAAGCTAGTTTAATTTTAGCCTTGTCGCGTGTCTTTTGATGTAGTACTGTTAATATCTGACCACCAATAAAGTAAAAAAAAATGTCAGCGGTGTGGGACAGACAACACGTTTGAGACACACAACACGTAATGCCCGTATCAGACTACAAGACAAATTTGGTCTTTCACGATTCCACTATGTCAGACTACTGCAATAAAATCTTGTATTCCGATACCACCTCATCCTGTTTTTTACGATCACTGGGCTTCAGCTTGTCAACTGAAACGCGACTGGATACACTTGTTACCATGGCGACGACAACAATAATGGATCGCGCCGTGTGTTTATAAGAACAAAATGGGGAAAAACGTGTGTTGGTGGTCACCGGTGCTCAGGAGAGGACGTTTGTTTAAGGCTTGCTTGAGGTATATTCACATACTTTTAATACGATACGGTTCGCAAGCAGGCAACAAAACGTTATGTAGCCTAGCAAGCTAGTGCTAGCACTAATGGTTGTAAGCGAACATGCAGGCGTTCTGTCGACTCATGCTCTAAGGTTTTTGGTGTGTGTGAAGTAATTTAATTACAATAAAATAATTTAATTACAGTAAGTTAGCACCCATTATTTCTGTCATGTTGTAATGTTGATTTGACCTGACTTATTAGAATACACGATCTGACTACAGCAGATTTCCGAGCTTTATGGAGCCAGGGCACATATTGTACAATTGAAAATTCTCATGGCACACCAACAAACAAAAATGTCACAAAAAGTGGATACATTAATTACTGTATCTACTTCCTGCCATCTAATAGAAGACCATTCATTTGTTCTGTCTGTCATTATGCCTCACTGGCATAAATAGATGAACAAAGATACATTTATTGTAAATATTTTTTGGGGCGCAATTATGTACACAAGTATATACAGTAAATGAACAAGTCATTTAAGTAGACACATTGCTCCATCTTGTGATCGGATCGGTTATCGTTTTTTAAAACTCGCTGATTGTCTGATCGGCCCCAAAAATCACGATCGTGTAAAGCCTTATATATAAAACACACACACACACACACAGCAGGACAGAATTCCATGTCGTGGCACGGAAAGCGCAGAGGGCGGTTGACACGACTCGGTGTGCCTTCCAAAAGAAAAAAAGAAAAAGAAAAGTTCTATTCTGGAGCAGCGGCTTGATGTCAGAAAGCGTCGCCAATAACTTTATTTTTCAGTTGTCCTTGCAGCACGTCGGCGGTGTGTCACAGTAATGCATAGTATTGACAATCATTGTGGCTGCTGTTCTGATGGGGATTTTCAAATAAAACGTCGGTGCTTGCAGCCTAATGTTGTTGCCTTTTAGGCATCGTATGTTTTTGCACTTCGTGATTGCACTTTGCAATAGCATGTTTCAGAGGTTGGCAACCTTTGGCACGTGTGCCACGGGTGGTACTCCGTGGCATTAACACTTGCACGCTGGGTGTTCGGGTCTTTGAACACTGCACTTGCTCAGTATGAAAGGTACCGGGCAAAGCGCAAAGAAGACTGCCACCCGGTGCGGCCAATGCTGATGCCTATATTAGGAAGTGTAGATGTAGCACTAGCAGCCTGCAAGAACGTCGGGAGGCTTTCTCCACTGACTGGACCGCAAAAGAAAGCTCTAACTAAACCTTTTTTTTTGGTTGTTGCACACCCTCCTCTTCCTTAAAATAAGATTATGGATGAATCCCATACTAATTTCACAACAGGATCTCAGCGTTTCAGCTCGTTTGTGAGCTGTAGTTCCAGGAAGAGTGCTTCTAGGTGTATTTCAGTCTGAGTAGGCAGCTTTGAAAGGGAGTTTGAAAGACTCTTACAGAGACGTCTTGGTGTATGAATTTTCTATTATCCCGAAGTTCGGGGTAATGGGACAACACGATTATTTCTTCCTCCATTTCCCCCCCCCCCTTGCCTTTTAAAATACAAGTCTGCCAAAAAGGCATACATAAATCACTCCACCAGCCCCTCTCCCATTGGAGGAGCTTTCTGCTGTCGTCCCGGTTCTGCTTCAGAAAAGAAAATGTTTCTATTGGAGGGCACACAGCAGAGCGTCAGCCGTCATCTACATTGCCGTGCCGTGTCGTGGCCCTTACCTTAAACTCTGAGATCCTGCCGTAAAAATTGGTATGGGATATACTCATTCCCTTTTTTTTCCCGGTGCGTCACCTCCTCCTTAAGATACGCACAGTTGGGCTTTCTTTTGTAACAATAACAAATATATATTGCTGAGTTGCGGTCTACTCAGCTGGGAAAGCCTACCAACTTCCTTGTAAGCTGCCAGTGCTACGTCTGTTCTTGGTAATATAGGCATCTGTATTGACCGCACCAGGCAGCCGGGGACATTTCATCCCTGAGCAAGTGCAGTGTGAAAAGGCCTTAACACCCAGGGTGCCAGTGTTTATGCTACACAATGCCACCCGTGGCACGTGTGCCAAAGGTTGTAAACCCCTGATCGAAATTGACCATTGGTGTAAATATGAGTATGAATGGTTCTTTGTCTATGCTGTGTGTGCCCTATGATGACTCCTGACCAGTCCAGGCCAGGGTGCCCCCTGCCTCTGGCTCAAAGTCAACTTGAGCTCACCTGTGAAATTGAACAGGATAAGCTGTAGAAACTGGACGAGTGGATGCAAGCAGTAGAAACTGGAGTGGATGCAAGGAGAAATAAAGGTTCTACCATCATTCTATCCATCCATCAGTTTTCTATATCGCTTATCCTCACTAGAGTCACTGGTGAGCTGTTGATTAATTAATTCAGTAAGTGCCCAGATACCTTTGTCTGTATTGTCTGTACGCTGCAGGACCGGTGGGTTGTCTTTTTCTCACAAGTATTTTAGGCTACATTCACACTGTAGAGCATGATGCCCAATTCAGATTTTTTTATCAATCCGATCCTTTTATGTAGTTGTTCACATTACAAAAACAAATGCGAAATGTACTGTGGACGGAATGCGTATGTGACATCACACGCATGCGCACAACTGCGAGGCACCGTGTTTACGGAAGTAAATGCGGCCCCTCGCATAGGTCTCGTCATTATGAATTTTTGGCAATTTCAAGCATTTTCTGCAACGGAAGCCAACATTTTCCTATAGTTATGAGTTGTAGCGTATATCGGGTTGGATAAAAACGTAATTAGTTTAGGGGAAAAGAATAAGCCGAAAGCGACGCCTATGTTACTTCCGGTTTAGCTTTATTTTAAGTTTCAGCGTTAAAATCAAATGATTTTATCTCGAATTTTTTTTTTAGACGTATAAAACGTCAGGACAAAGTGACGAAAAACCTCTATGTCTCGTAATCTGAAGGTTGCTACAGGAATTGGAAACGAGTTCTCGATAACTAGAGGTCTGTTGTCGAATCCAAATGCACACAAACGATACAGGTAGTGAATTTTTAGAGAAAATTTAATGAGATCTAACAGGGGAATCTACAAGGGAACAATGCAGGAGAAAAACACAAAGGACAGACAAACATTGGCAAAGGAGACTGACTTGTGATGTGAGGGTGGAATGAGCTTGTACTGACAATGCATATAGCTGGGGGTTCCTGTTCTCATTAATTTAAACCCAAATATGCATTAATCTGTGCTTTAGTAGACAGCAAATTGGATTTACGTGCGTGCAAATTTCTTAAAATATCATATGACATTCAAATCTAGTGAAGATTGTGATTAGTCCCTCCGGATTTGCAGTAACTTTCCACCGCCTGTGGGTGTCGCTAGTGCTCCATCCATTGTCCCAGACAGAAGGAACAAATGTCTTAACGAATTGCATTTCAAAGAACAAAATGGTCTTTTGAACTTTATCTTGGCATGGGAGATGAGCGGATTTTCAAGCTTTTTGGGTCGGTATCTTGAGCCCTGCACACCCAGGGGGTCTCCTGTTGACTGGGAGTGCAGGTTTCTGAGGTAACTGCTAATTAACTTAAGGTCTGGGGTGAGGAGTCTGGATTCCTCGTCTCCAGTTTGATGAGCTCCTTCGGACTGGCTGGTAATTCATTTAGCGTCCGTGTGAGATAAACCAGACATCCTTGTGGTTGCCTGTCACGGCGTGGGAGCGGAGACTGTGATGCAGCCCAGTCCGGGGTTGGGGGTCACGGTGCCATCGGTGAGGGCATGTCTGTTACACAGTTGTGAAGCATCTTTCGCCACTGACTGTTTTCTGCTCCTTAGTCTGCCGTTTACTTTTGTCGTGTGTCTGTTTTGTCAAAAGATTTTGATGTTTGTCGCCTTTTGACGACGTACAGGTCAGTTGAGCGTGACGTGAGCGTCCATATTGCACTCGCGCCGGGTACATATTCGATTTATATCCACATACGAAGGAGGATATGAAAAAATAGGTCACATAGGTCACCTGCAGTGTGAACATAGCCTTAGAGAGTTAAAGGCAACGGGAAGGCTTGGAGTCTCATGAAAGCTTGTCAGTATGGGTTAAGTACTGAAGCTTTGGACTTAGACATATAGGTCAAGACGAGACAGACTCACAGTAATTTATATGCTTGAACAATAAAAAATGGTGGCCTGAGGAATTGCTCATTTACTGTTCTCACTCTTTTGATGTCTTGACTAAATGAGTCGCATCAAGAATTTGTCTGTTAATCAGTTATTAAAGGCAGATTGGGAATCTGAAATAGAGTTTATCAAAACTTCAGAATGGCTTCTGTGGAAATGATAAGTTGAACTGTTTAACAACAACAAACAGACGAAACATACATTTAGGATGTAAAAAGCATGAGTGGAGAGTCACTGAGGCGGCACGGTGGACGACTGGTTAGCACATCAGCCTCACAGTTCTGAGGACCGGGGTTCATATCAGGCCCCACCTGTGTGGAGTTTGCATGTTCTCCCCGTGCCTGCGTGGGTTTTCTCCGGGCACTCCGCTTTCCTCCCACATCCCAAAAACATGCGTGGTAGGTTGATTAAGGACTCTAAATTGCCCTTAGGTGTGAATGTGTGCGCGAATGTTTTTTTGTTTATATGTGCCCTGCGATTGGCTGGCGACCAGTTCAGGGTGTACCCCGCCTCTCGCCCGAAATTAGCTGGGATAGGCTCCAGCACGCCCGCAACCCTTGTGAGGATAAAGCGGTACAGAAAATGGATGGATGGATGGATGGAGACTCATTGTGCAATGAAAGTGTACCACTACTGTGGTGATACTGATATAATGGCAATTGTGCAAATTATGCAATTTTGAGCAGTTTACACTGACTAATAGTGCAATGATCTGGTACAGTGACGATTGTGCAAATGGTGCATAGTTCTCAAACACGAGTGACCAGTAATAATCAACAACAGAATGCAAATAGTGCAGCATGATAAAACAGTGAGTGTATGAATAATGTAGAAGTGTCCTGACAGAGATGTGTAAAATTGGCAGCCTGTTGCAATGAAAGTTAAGTTAACTGTTTAAGAAGTTAATGAAAAGAAGGAAGAAGCTGTTGGCATGTGTGCTGGTTTTAGTTTACATTCGATAGCACCTACCTGAGGGACAGAGCTGGAATAGGCGGTGACCAGGATGTGGAGGGTTCAAGACGATTTTGTGCTTGTTTTAATCCTGGCAGCATGCAAGTCCTCAAGAGTGGGTAGATGGGTGCCGATAATTTTTAGTTTTTTTTGGCAGCCTTAACTGTCCGTTGCAGTCTGACTTTTGTACTTCGTTTTAGCTGCACCAAACCAGACTGTGATGAATGAACGCAGAACTGATTCAATGACTGCTGTGTAGAACTGGTTCAACAGGTCCTGTGGCAGGCCATGCTTTTTCAGAAGCTGTAGGAAGTACATCATCTGCTGGGCCTTTCTGAGGATGGAGTTGATGTTGGTCTCCCACTTTAGGTCCTGAAAAACTGTAATTCCCAGGAACTTGAAGGTCTCGACAGTTGAGACAGGGCAACGTGAGGGGCAGCTGTGGCGAACGATGTTTCCTGACGTCCACGATCATCTCTACCGTCTTGAGCGTGTTCAGGTCCAGATTGTGTTTGCTGCACCATAGCTCCAGCCACTCCACCTCCTTTAGATACGCAGACTCGTCACCGTCTTTGAGGCTGATGATGACTGGTGTCATCTGCAAACTTCAGGAGTTTGACAGCCGGGTGCATTGAGGTGCAGTCGTTCGGGTAAAGGGAGAAGAGCAGCGGAGAGAAGACACATTCTTGAGGGGCCCTGGTGCTGATGGGCTGTGTGGATAAAGTGGTGTCCCCCAGCCTTACCTGCTGTGTACACGAACAGGATCCTCGCATAGGTCTGTGCCGTCGAGGTGTTGCAGGATGAAGTGCAGTCCCGTGTTGACTGCATCATCCACAGACCTATTTGTTCAATAATCAAACTTCAGGGGGCCCAGCAGGGGTCCTGTGACGGTCTTCAGGCATGAGGCGTTCAAAATACTTGAAAGGCACAGATGTCAGGGCGACAGGTCTGTAGTCATTCAGTCCTGAAATTTCACGTTTCTTTGGGACTGGGATGATGGTGAAGTGTTTGAGGCAGGATGGGACTTCACACAGTTCTAAACATCTATTGAATGTCTGTGTGAAAACTGGAGTGAGCTGGTCCGCCCAGACTTTCAAGCAGGAGGGCGACACATTGTCCAGGGCTGCCGCTTTGGTAGTCTTTTGTTGTTTAAAGACCCGTTTCACATCCTGTTTGTGAATGGTCAATGCAGAAGGTTGGGGGTCAGAGTTGTGATAGTGGTCGTCGGTGGTGCGGCTGGGTAGGTGTGGGGTACGAAAGTGTCCTTTTCAAATCTGAAGTAGAAGGTATTCAAGTCGTCAGCAAGTCCTTTATTGTTCTCTGTTTGGGGGGATGATCGCTTGTGCTTGGTTAGCAATTGTAATCCTCGCCTAACTGAACGCAAAAGCATGGTATGAGTCCTTTTGCGTGGTATAGCAGTAGTCAAGATTGTTGTTTTCCCCCGAAAATAATGACCGGTGAATCTGGATGCCTTTTTTCAAGTTCGTTTACCTGGTCAGCCAGGGTTTGCATTGCGGTGTTTGTGTTAGCCTGGCGGGGCATGTAAACACCAGCGAGTATGAATGAAGCAAACTCACGTGATGAGTAAAATGACTTATAGTTCAAAAGCAGCGACTCCAAGTCTGGACTGCTGTGTGTGCTGAGCTCCGTGACATCAGTGCACCATTTTTCATTGATGTAGAAGCATTCCACCACCTTTTGTTTTTCCCGACTGCGGCGTGTTGCGGTCCGCTCTGTGTATTTGAAAGCCAGGCAGCAGTACGGCGCAGTCGGGGATGTGTTCACAATGCCAATTCTTCGTGAAGCAGAGGGTGGGGAGAAAGTGCAAAGTCTTTCCTGGTCTTTGTGAAAAGATGAAGCTCATCCATTTTGTTGGGTATAGAGCATAGATTTGTGAGATGAATCGACGGAAACGTTATTCGAAATCCACATTGTAGGAGTTGAAGCTGCACTGCGGCATGCTTTCCTCGGCGGTGGCGTCTTCGTCTTCTCCTCCATGCCCCATAGAGACCAGTCGCTCCACTCCGTCGCACCTCTCATGAGTAACACCACGAAAAAAACTTGATTTGTGTAAGTTGGCAGAAAAAGGTCCGATAAGCCCCAGTGCTTAGCAGTTCTTCCCTCGTGTTAGTAAGTCACGTAATGTCTCCAAAGATGAACGAAAAGGGCAAAAACACAGTTAATACTTGAGGGTACGTTACGAAGGCGTCCACCCGCCACATTATTATTATTATTATAAATATTATAATAGATGGTCAGAATTAAACTCTACATGCATGCTATTGCTAATGTTGCACTATTTTAGCTGTTTTTATTACTGAAAAACATACAGATATGATTAGCTAACTTTATATCCTCCTTTTTTTTTTTTATGCATTCTGCTGTTTTTTCCAGGAGTGTTTTCAATTCATCCTTCCTGCACTGCCCCATGCCATTGACTTGCTGCGCGAAGCCTCGGTCAGGGTTAACTCCGTACATGCCGCCCTTGAACAGCTCCCTTCTCCTTCTTCTCTGCTGGCCAACGCACACACCAACACGCATGCCCACTCACACACCATGGAGCGTGGCACCCAATGCGAGGAGGAGGACGATGAGGAGGAAGACAGGAGGAGAGGTCGACATACACACCACCACCATCACCAGCATGGCTCCTCCCACATCACCGCGGCTGCTATAGCTGCAAAGGTAACAGACTGGCAGGTTACACATAACTGCTGTTGTAAACTTGATCATGGAAACTTTTATAAACCTAGTTAGGTAATTTTGGTCCTTACACTATGGATAGCGAGGCTATTTAGCCATATGCAGCACAAATGCAATGGAGGAGTTAGCAGGATTACAGTGGGTATCCATTTGATTTGTTGCTTTAGCAACAGTGTTTTGTTTTTTTGTTAATAGCTTGTATATATTGCACCAGGTCCAATTTAATTTCCTTATATACGGTGCCGTAAAAAACTCTTGCCCCCATTCTCAAAATCTATTTTTTTACAGTCGCTAGCTCTCAATCATCTATTTCATAGTCTACACTCTCAATGTAGACAGTAACACTGCCGCCTCGCGGATGGAGGGACGGGCCTTCCCACACGTGTGAAGATTCTCAACTTGTGTGTGTGTGAATATCTTCAAAATCGCGTTACTTTTGTCTAAAAAGTAAACGCGCGTGCCGACTGATCCACAAGCGCACCTTCAACAATTCACAAGCAGAATTGAATATTTACAAATTATATCATGTAAATAGGCGGTACGGTGGTCCGACTGGTTAGAGCGTCTGCCTCGCAGTTCTGAGGAGCGTGGTTCAATCCCCGGCACCGCCTGTCTGGAGTTTGCATGTTCTCCCCGTGCCTGCGTCGGTTTCTCCGGGCACTCCGGTTTCATCCCACATCCCAAAAATATGCATGGTAGGTTGATTGACAACTCTAAATTGCCCGTAGGTGTGAATGTGAGTGTGAATGGTTGTTTGTATGTGTCCTGCGATTGGCTGGCAACCAGTTCAGGGTGTACCCCGCCTCCTGCCCGATGATAGCTGGGATAGGCTCCAGCACGCCCGCGACCCTAGTGAGGAGAAGCGGCTCAGAAAATGGATGGATGGATGGATGGATAGTTTCCCCACTTTGATGTTTAAGATTCTCAAACAAATTTAAGTATCAGACCAATGTAATCCAAGTAAACATAAAATGCAGTTTTTAAATGGTGATTTATTTATTGTTTTAATCATGGGGGGAAAAACTATTCAACGCTACCAGGCCCTGTGTGAAAAAGTAATTGCCCCTAAACCTACAGGTACAGCCTCCCTCAGCAGCAAAAAACTGAAATCAAGCTTTTTCTATAACTGGCAATGAGTCTTTAACGTCTTTGTGGGGATATTTTGTCCCGCTCTTCCTTGCAGGAGTGTTTTAATTCAGCAACACTGGAGGGTTTTCGAGCGTGAACAGCTTTTTTTAGGTCATGCCACAGCATTTAAATCAGATTCAAGTCCGAACATTGACTAGGCCTCTCCAAAACCTTAATTTTGTTTTATTTTAAGACTAGTGTGTTTTGGATTGTTGACCTGCTGCAGAACAGTGCACTACAGCTTCAAGTCACATTTTCCTTCAGGACTTTCTGGTAAAGAGCAGAATTCATGGTTCCATCAATCACAGCAAGTTGTCCAGGTTCTGCATTACAAAAGCAGCACCAGACCCTGCACTTTGAAGCATTTAAAGCTGGTTAGCTTAGTTTAGCCCGCTAGCCGCTAACAACAACAGCAGAGTATGAAGAGTGGAAACTCAGGCTCAGAACCAGCAACAACGTCAACTACTGGACGTTCTTCCAGGTTCACATTTGTCCTACAAATAGCAGGTTTGTTTATTTATTTAGCTCTCTATGTATGATTAACATTATTCCTAACATATTTTCCTTGTGAGAACCTCACATTGCTTCATTTCTAGTCATTAGTATTTGACTGTTTAGGACAGGGATTCTCAAACTTGGGGTCCAGCTCGGGGCTCCTTACAGTGGAGAAATTTTTCCAAGGACACCCTCATGAATTCAAAACCAATAAAATATCTCTTTTCGAGGAAAAAACTGACCAAACAAGTAAAATCATAGCTGAAATAATATAACAATAAAATCAATCAATAAATCAATTTCAACCTCAATCAATGGACTCATAGTCCATTAGAAAACACATACAGTACAGTACACATCAGGTAAAGCTTTATAATTAATGATCACACTTAGTTTTTACCCTATTCCCTTACAAGAATCTAAGAAATTTCACCTGCACTGTGCAGTATGCAGATATTTATTTCACACTGGATGAATTTTTGGCTAAAAAGTTACTGAATCGATTTCCAACCACTGAATCGTTTTGAATTGTATCATTCTAAATGAACCAATATCGTCCTTGAATCGAATCAGCAACCAGGAATCATGATACAAATCGTTGCTAAAACAAATTGTTACACCCCCACCTGAGAGTATTCTTATACAATCCCAATTCCAATGAATTTGGGACGTTGTGTTAAACATAAATAAAAACAGAATACAGTGATTTGTGAATCATGTTTAACCTATATTTAATGGAATACAGTGGAATACAGAATACATGCATCCATCCATCCATTTTCTGAGCCGCTTCTCCTCACTAGGGTCGCGGGCGTGCTGGAGCCTATCCCAGCTGTCATCGGGCAGGAGGCGGGGTACACCCTGAACTGGTTGCCAGCCAATCGCAGGGCACATAGAAACTAACAACCATTCGCACTCACAGTCATGCCTACGGGCAATTTAGAGTCTCCAATTAATGCATGTTTTTGGGATGTGGGAGGAAACCGGAGTGCCCGGAGAAAACCCACGCTGGCACGGGGAGAACATGCAAACTCTACACAGGCGGGGACGGGGATTGAACCCCGCACCTCAGAACTGTGAGGCTGACGCTCTAACCAGTCGGCCACCGTGCCGCCATCAGAATACATGCAAACACAAGATATTTAATGTTCAAACTGATAAACTGTTTTTAGCAAATAATCATTAACTTAGAATTTTATGGCTGCAACACGTCCAAAATAGCTGGGACAAATGGCAAAAAAGACTGAGAAAATTTAGGAAAGCTCATCAAACACCTGTTTGGAACATCCCACAGGTGAACAGGCTAATTGGGAACAGGTAGGTGCCATGATTGGGTATTAAAGGAGCTTCCCTGAATTGCTCACAAGCAAAGATGGGGCGAGGTTCACCTCTTTGTGAACAAGTGCGTAAGAAAATAGTTAAACAGTTTAAGGACAAAATTTCTAAACGTACAATTGCAAGGAATTTAGGGATTTCATCATCTACGGTCCATAATATAATCAAAAGGTTCAGAGAATCTGGAGAAATCACTGCATGTAAGCGGCAAGGCCGAAAACCAACATTGAATGACCGTGACCTTCGATCCCTCAGGCGGCACTGCATCAAAAACCGACATCAATGTGTAAAGGATACCACCACATGGGCTCAGGAACACTTCAGAAAACCAATGTCAGTAAATATAGTTCGGCGCTACATCCGAAAGTGCAACTTGAAACTCTACTATGCAAAGCAAAACAGCCATTTATTAACAACACCCAGAAACACCGCCGGCTTCTCTGGGCCAGAGCTCATCTAAGATGGACTGATGCAAAGTGGAAAGGTGTTCTGTGGTCTGACGAGTCCACATTTCAAATTGTTTTTGGAAATTGTGGATGTCGTGTCCTCCGGGCCAAAGAGGAAAAGAACCATCCGGACTGTTATGGACGCAAAGTTCAAAAGCCAGCATCTGTGATGGTATGGGGCTGTGTTAGTGCCAATGGCATGTGTAACTTACACATCTGTGAAGGCACCATTAATGTTGAAAGGTACATACAGGTTTTGGAGAAACGTATGCTGCCATCCAAGCAACATCTTTTTCATGGACATGCTTATTTCAGCAAGGCAATGCCAGCGTGGCTTCGTAGTAAAAGAGTGCGGGTACTAGACTGGCCTGCCTGCATTCCAGACCTGTCTCCCATTGAAAATGTGTGGTGCCTTATGAAGCATAAAATACGACAACGGAGACCCCGGACTGTTGAACAGCTGAAGCTGTACATCAATCATGAATGGGAAAGAATTCCACCAACAAAGCTTCAACAATTAGTGTCCTCAGTTCCCAAACGTTTATTGAATGTTGACAATAAAAGGTGATTCTTCTTCTTCTTCTTCTAAACATGACCCTGTCCCAGCTTTTTTGGAACGTGTCGCAGCCATAAAATGCTAAGTTAATGATTATTTGCTAAAAATAATAAAGTTTATCAGTTTCAACATTAAATAGCTTGTCTTTGTAGTGTATTCAATTAAATATCGGTAGAACATGATTTGCATCATTGTATTTTGTTTTTATTTATGTTTAACACAACGTTCCACCTTCATTGGAATTGGGGTTGTAAATATTCTTCCAAAGGTGCTATTGACAGGAATGTTTAACCAGCTGTTGGGAACAACCCAAGTAATCCATACATACAAAGAAAGTAGAACAAATAAGCCCAGAAATTAAGTTGTGCGTAAAAATGTGAAATAACACGGGAAAAGTATTGAACACATGATGAAAGGGAGGTGCAAAAAGGCATGGAAAGCCAAGACGACACCTAAAATCTATCAATAATCAAACAGCAATCCAGCCCCTTGTCAGTGCAAATGAATATCAGATGGTTCAGTCCTAATTGATGGCCTACAAAAAGGTCTTATTGCCAAAGTGTGAGTCAAGACACATCTCATGATGGGTAAGAGGAAAAAGCTGTCTCAAGACCATTGCAAACTAATTGTTGCAAAACATATCAATGGCATTGGTTACAGGCGCATATCTAAGCTTCGGAATGTTCCAGTGAGCACAGTTGGGGCCATAATACGTACTGTAAGTGGAAAGCCAATTATTCCGCCATAAATTTGCCTCGATCAGGTGCTCCTCGCAAGATTTCTGACAGAGGAGTGCAAAGAATAATGAGAAGAGTTGTCCAAGAGCCAAGGACCACCTGTGGAGAGCCTCAAAAAGACCTGGAATTAACAGGTACTGTTGTCACAGGGAAAACCGTGAGTAATGTAATTCGCCGCCATGGCCTGTATGCACGCTCACCACGCAAGACCCCATTACTGGGGGGAAAAAAAGCATGTCAAAACTTGTTTAAAGTTTGCTGAATAACATTTGGACAAGCCGGTTAAATACTGAGAGAATATAGTCTGGTCTGATGGGAGCAAAATTGAACTGTTTGGATGCCATAATGCACACCATGTTTGGTAGAGAAATGGCACTGTACATCACCCAAAAACACCATACCAACAATGAAGTTCGGAAGTGGGAACATGATGGTGTGGGGCTGCTTTGCAACAAATGGTACTGGTAAACTTCGCATTATTGAAGGATGGATGAATGGGCAACTCTACCGACACATTGACAAAAATCTGCTGCCATCATCATGATGAAAATGACACGAGGGTATACATTTCAGCAGGATAATGATCCAAAACATACTGCCAAGGAAACTCTCAATTGGTTTCAAGGAAAAAAAATAAAGCTGCTAGAATGGCGCAGCCAATCACCTGACTTGAATCCAGTCGAAAATCTATGGAAAGAACCGAAACTCAAGGTCCATAAAAGAAGCTTACGGAACCTTAAAGATTTGAAGTCTTGCTTGTGTGGAGGAATGGGCAAAAATCACACCAGAGCAATGCATGCGGCTAGTTTCTCCCTACTGGAGGTGTCTTAAATCGGTCATTGCAAACAAAGGCTTTTGTACAAAGTATTAAATAAATACCAGTTGGCGTGTTCAATACTTCCCCCCTCTGTCATTTCACATTATTACACCGAACTTAATTTCTGAGCTTATCTGTTCTACTTTGTTTGTATGTATGGATTACTTGGGTTGTTCTCAACATCTGTTGAAATTTTCAGGTCAATTGCACCTTTGGAAATATATTTAATGCGAAAAATGGTGATGTTTTAAATATTTCAGCCGCTGTAAAATACAGACAAGGATATGGAGTGTAGGACATCAGCTGATGCTGAGCTGCTTCGTCCTACTTCGTCTCGCCCTGTTTTTCTTTGGGTTCTGGATTTTTTTGCACTTGGACCATATTTTCCTTTTCCTTTCAATTCCGAGTTGTTTAACCGCTAAACTGTTCAAGTTCCAAGGTGTGTCCAATTTACATGGTATGGATGAATAATTCATACACCTGTTTGTCAATAAGCCCATATCATGTCATTCACCTTTTCACTTCTGCCAACATGTGTCCGTGTGTGACCCGTGCATTTTCGTGTCCATCAGACCAACCATGCTGTGGTCATGGCTAAGGGGGCCCCCTATCTGCCTGGTAACACGGCTGCCCCTCCCACTCATTTCACCTGCTCCTGTTCCCATGACCAGCAGGTGAGGCACCCTCACACTATTTTCCTCTTCTTTCATTGATCAGCTCATCATGTCTGTCTGTCATAACCTGCCGATTCATACTTGAGTTGACATTATACTGTACATTGTTGATGTTTGGAGAATGCTACAGTACACACAAAGCAGCAGTTATTATACTTTTAAGTAGAACCAACTAGTGGCTGGAAGGATACATGCATGTTTACAAAAAGTAAGTTTTAAAATTTCTTGGCAGTTAGAGGGTTATGTTATATTGCTTTGAAATAAATTATTAAAATATTCCAAAATCATGCTAAATGTTCATGAGCACAGGTTTATTTAGGAACTGCCCCGAAGGTCAATGTACCAGTTCAATGATGAGAGCCTTGGAACCCAAAGGTCCTTACATCCTGAGTATCACTATCTACATTCGGTTTTGCATTTTCAACAACTGTATCTGTTATCCTTTTGTGTGTGTTTAGTGCAGGTGTTTTGTGTGTTATGTCACTGTACCACCTACCTCACCTCTTTCCCCCATGGAAACAAAAATGTTTAAATTTTGATTGTACTTGTTTGAAAATCAATCGACTGTTGCTACAATTAGGGCCCGAGCAGGTAGACCTGCGAGGTCCCTTTTTGTTTTTGTAGAAATTCTTCTTCTTATTATTATTTTAGTCATGACAAACAAAGCCATTTTTGAGGCACTAAATGTGAACGAAAACTCAAAACATTTGGCACGCACATCGGGCCTGATGAATAATGTGATACTATCACGTTTTCGGTCGCGATTTCCTAAAAATGGCTCGACAGCGCCACCTAGAGCGATGCCGAAAGTACATCAAAGACGAACTCGTATGACCTACAGCTCTGAAAATTGGTACGTGTGTAAAGGGGACCCAGACGCATAAAAAAGTCAGCGGGGCCGATATCGTAACTCCAACAGGAAGTGCCTGTGACATTTTGAAGGAAAAAAGTGTGACATTTTCGCATTTTTTTTCAGGGTTTATACTTTTACGAACTCCTCCTAAAACTTTCATCCGATTCACTTCAAACTTGGTGGGTAACATCTCAAACATGGGACATTAAAAGCTTTCAAAAGCTTTTTAATCTGACGAAGTATATGACGGGGGCGGGCCTTCAAACTTTTCATTCCACATTTCGCCACAAAACCCAAAATGCCGAAATTTCATCAAAGTCGAATTTGTTGTACGTTTCACCTTGAGCTACCAAACTCGGCTGACACCTGTATTGACCCCAGACGTACAAAAACTTTAAAGGCACGCATACCCTAAACCCAACAGGAAGTGACCTGCGACTTCGTAATCGTAAGGTTCGCCCTTTTTTGCAAGGTTGCTGATGTAGTTCATCAAAGAGCTATTCGTAGTATGTCACACCTCCACCTACCAAACTTGGTAGGTACGAGTTCTACAAAATTGTAATTACAACCTAAATCCTAAACTCAACAGAAACTGACCTAGGATCTTTTTAAAGGTACACTTTTTGAAAATTTACAGGTGTCACACTTTTGCAAACTTGCCCTACAGATTTCATCCGATTGACTTCAAACTTGGTCAGTACCATCTCAACACCTGGGACATTAAAAGTTATCAAAAGCATTTTTGTCCAACATACTATATGCCGGTGGTGACTCTTCAACCGTAGTTTTTCAGACCTATTTGCGCTATGTTGCACCTACGCCTACGGAAATTCCGACATGCACGTAGCACCCCCACACGAACAAAATTTTAATTACAACCCATGTCCTAAACTCAACAGAAAATGATCTACGGCCTTGTAAATGTAGTTACAAGTAGTAGTTACAAGTCGGACCATCATTACTGACAATACATATAGTAGTGTACTAGGCCTAAGAGTTCATTACCTTCTTTCAACACGCGCATTTAGTCAATATAACCTTTGAAAAGGCTTTGCATTTGTCCAACAGCAGTGGTGTCCTACCTATGGCCTGGGGGTCATTTGGGGGCCATCCCCCATTATTGTATGGCCCGCATTTTCACAATATAACTTGTTACACGGCTTTGTGCTTCAGACAGCAGTGGTGTTCAACCTATTTGGGTCCCCCAGGCCAATGTGTAAAGGATATCACCACATGGGCTTAGGAACACATGAGAAAACCAATGTCAGTAAATACAGTTCGGCGCTACATCCGTAAGTGCAACTTGAAACTCTATTATGCAAAGCAAAAGCCATTTATCAACAACACCCAGAAACGCCGCCGGCTTCTCTGGGCCCGAGCTCACCTAAGATGGACTGATGCAAAGTGGAAAAGTGTTCTGTGGCCCGACGAGTCCACATTTCAATTCGTATTTGGAAATTGTGGACGTTGTGTCCTCTGGGCCAAAGAGGAAAAGAACTATCCGAACTGTTATGGACGCAAAGTTCAAAAGCCAGCATCTGTGATGGTATGGGGCTGTGTTAGTGCCAATGGCATGGGTAACTTACACATCTGTGAAGGCACCATTAATGCTGAAAGGTAAATACAGGTTTTGGAGAAACATATGCTGCCATCCAAGCAATGTCTTTTTCATATTCGCCCCTGCTTATTTCAGCAAGACAATACAAAACCACATTATGAACGTGTTACAACAGCGTGGCTTCGTAGGAAAAGAGTGCGGGTACTAGACTGGCCTGCCTGCAGTCCAGACCTGTCTCCCATTGAAAATGTGTGGCGCATTATGAAGCGTAAAATACGACATCGGAGACTCAGGACTGTTGAACAGCTGTAGCTGTACATCAAGCAAGAATGGGAAAGAATTCCACCTACAAAGCTTCAACAATCAGTGTCCTCAGTTCCCAACCGTTTATGGAATGTTGTTAAAAGAAAAGGTGATGTAACACAGTGGTAAACATGACCTGTCCCAGCTTTTTGGAACATGTTGCAGCCATAAAATTCCAAGTTAATGAAAAAAAAAACAACAAAGTTTATTGGTTTGAACATTAACTATCTTGTCTTTGTAGTGTATTCAATTAAATATAGGTTGAACATGATTTGCAAACCATTGTATTCTGTTATTATTTATGTTTAACTCAACGTCCCAACTTCATTGGAATTGGGGTTGTAGATTCAGGGTCCACAATTGAAATAATTTCAAGCATTTCTTTGTTTATTTTTACCTAATTTGGGCTTCCAGCTCACAAAACCCACAAAATCAGGAATTCAAAAATAATTAGAATACTGTCAAGAAATCACCATTTACTTTAGGAAAAAAAAGAAAAATTAGGGTCACGTTAAATCAATCAAAATATGGTACTTTCAAAATGATATGTTAATCTTCAATACTTTTTGGGAATCCCTTTGCTTTCATCACTGCCTCTGCGTTGTGGCATTGAGGCAATCAGCCTTGAGGCATTGGCTGGGGGTTATGGAAAACCAGATTTCCTTAATGCTTGCTGTCATTTCTTCTTTGTTTTTGGGTCTGGTGTCCCTGATTTTCCTCTTGATAATACCCCATAGATTTTTAATGGGGTTTAGATCCGGCGAGTTGGCTGGCCAGTCAAGCACTGTGATGACATGGGCATCAAACCAGGTTGTGGTGCTGGAAGATGAAATCTGCATCGCCATACAGATCCTCAGCAGAAGAAATCATGAAGTCCTGTAAAACATTCTGGTAGACTCTTGCAGTGACCTTGGATTTAAGAAAGCAGAGTTTAACAGCACCTATACTGGACATTGCACCCCAAATCATGACTGACTATGTCTATTTCACACTGGACCTCAAGCAGCTTGGGTTCCAGCTTCTTCCAAACCCTTGGACCTCGATTCCCGAATGAAAGGCACGCTTTCATCGGAACAGAGGACCTTGGGCCACTGGCCAACAGTCCTGTCCTTTTTCTCCTTGGACCAGTTGAGACTCTTCCTACGTTGGCTCAGTCTCAGAAGCGGCTTGACCCGATGAACCCGACAGTTCTAGCCCCTCTCCAGGATGCGTCTGAATGTGGTGTTTTTTTGAAGCTGTGACTCCCGCCTCATTCCACTCTTTCGGGATCTCTGCTAGATTCGTGAATCTTCTCTGTTTGATAATCCGCTGAAGCCCACGGTCATCTCATTTTCTGGTGCATCTCCTGCCACATTTTGTCTTTTCACTAGACTTTCCATTGATATGCTCTGACACAGCACTCTGTGAACAGCCAGCCTCCTTAGCTATGAACTTTAGTGGCTTACCCATCCTGTGGATGGTATCAATGATGGTCTTCTGGCCAGTTGTCAAGTCTGCAGTCTTCCCCATATTAAACCCAACTGAGACAATTGAACCAAACGGAAGCAAATTAATGACATCTGGCGAAACCTGTGCAGGTGCTTTGAGTTGAGGGGATGATTAGTCTGTGACACTCAGTTTAAAACATTTATGGCTTGCCAAATTTGGGCTGATTTCTTCACAATATAAAATTTTTTTGAATTCCTAATTTCATGGGTTTCATGAGCTGGAAGCCCAAATTATTTAAAAATAAACAAATAAATACTTGAAATTTGAATCTATAATCTATGAAAGTTTAACTTTTTGAAGTAAATAAACATTTCCATGATATTCACATTTTTTGGAAAGTGTATCATGCATTTTTCAATGCATGATTTTGCTTCTACCCAAAACATTAAGTATTATCTGTATTTTGTTCATTTTTTCAAATATTTATTCTGAAATTAAGCACTTTATTTGAACACGTAATACAAATGTTTTATTCATGGCCCTACTTTTATTTAGTGAATGAGAAAAGACACAGTTGTGCTCACATGTTTGATTACCCAGGCAGAATTTGTAAGCTCGGTACAATTCTTTAAAGAAAACACGAAGGGCCAGGCGAAACACATTTAATTTTATTTTAATCTGATTCAAATTAAACTGTCAAGCATTTCAGAAAAGCATTATCATTAAACAAAACATAACCATAAAGAAATTACTGATTGTTGTTGTTCAGTCATCAGTCATATTTAAAAACATTTCACAAATTCTGCCAGAATATGTAAATATATGAGCACAACTGTACATATATGGAGTCATACGTACCCCTGTCATATTGGAATGAAAGTGTAGGCTACACCTTTTTCATAACCTCTCGGTGGCGGTGACATATTAGAATGGAAGTGTACACGTTTCTCATAACCTCTTGGTGGCGGTGGCATATTGGAATGAAAGTGTACAGCTTTTTCATAACCTCTAGATGGCGGCATACATTTATAAAATGTGAGGTTTTTTTTCATTTTCCCCTGTACCTGTGTATAATGTACACTATTGAGTTTTGACAATTGTTTTTTTTTTTTGGGGCGGGGGGGGAATGCACATTATACACGAGAAATTACGGTAGTTGGATAATCTCTTCTGTGACTCTGGAGGTGCTTTGTCAATCTGATCAAAATTCTCATGTGACCATTTGCTTATGACATGTTGACTTGCTGTGGAGACTGCTGGGTTTTGCATGTTTTACATCCAAATATTACCAACAAGAGGGGACTTTTCGCCATTTTGAACTCAAAATAGGCCATTTACATGAAACGTATAGATCCGATGAGTTTTTCCTGGGGGCGGGGGCCGTCACTGTCGTCATAGGCTGTTTCGTACTCCTTAAACGCTGGCGGCGAGATCCATTCCACATATCCACCATCAACACACAGATGTAATTGTGAATATTACTCCGGGGCAGACTAATATGCGAGCGCATTGGCCTGAGGTTCCGTCTGTGCGATCAGGACCTGCTTTGGTCACAGGAGTTGACTAGACCAGAAAAAACACTTCTGCCGTTTCTGCGCTTAAGAAATAATGGCACTTTTACTCCGTTACAATGAACTAAACATCGCTCGCTAGTTGTATTTATCAATAATTGCTTATTTATCAACGATTTTGTGCGCGAGACAACGACTTCGACTTCCGCATTGGGCGCTGTTTGCGTCTATCCAATTTAAATGCTAGTGACGTGTAAGTCTAGTTCACCAACCAAACGATACAAGAAAGTCACATGACCTCACACAACTTCTTTTATTGGGCTTCCTGGGCATAGGTATTAATTAACACTAGATACGATAGATGTCGTGCCTACGTGGTGGCCATGTCGGGAAGGTCGTTGTGACTATGAAGGCAACGGCGCGCTACTCGTGTTTACATTGAGATGAACAAAAACAACAGCTTGCATGTATTGTTTTTTTCTGGCACTGTCTGCCCAAACGTGGATATTTCAGCTCACTGATAACTTTAGAAAACACCATGCAATAAATTGCAGATGTTTTTTTTTTTAGTTTTGCATAAACACACACACAGCAACATCAGAATTTGCGCATTCACATTTTATTTAATATATTTTTTTTTATTGATGTTCATGCTGTGGTTAAAAACAATCAGAAGTTGCTCACTATTTACTCAGTACTTGAGTAATTTTTTCACTGTGTACTTTTTACTCAAGTAATTTTTTGGAGGACAGCTTTTTACATGTCACATTATTGTCAAGTAACAGTACTCTTACTTGAGTACAATATTTGGCTACTCTGCCCACCTCTGGAGTGGACATCCTCTTTTGTTACTGTTACGTTTAAGCAACAGTTTTGCTCATCAGATCAGCCAATGTCGTATTTGTTGCACTGGTCTTTTGTATTTTCGCGTTGAGGTACTGCGGGTCGTGGCCCTGGTTGTGGTCCCAGCAGAATTGCGAAGCACACGTAACATCGGCGACAAGAGTTGATCCTCTAGTACATTTTGTATTAATTATGAAATGCACCAACAATTATCTAATTATTTTACGGATGTTAATGTTAAACGTATTAAGCGATGGAGCAATGTTAGGGATTATGTCACAACACAGAATGAACTAACTTCAAATTCAGAAATGACCAAGAAAAACAGAAAAATATTGTACTTAATATTTTCCTGGAGGATGCATTTTGGATTAGCCTTTGAAGTTGGGAATGGTGAAAAATGAAGTTAAAGAGACAATAATTTTAGTTAATTCTTTTCCAGAATGAGAGTCCTTAAGGAGGAGGATGCTATTCATGTGGCACAGGTTTAAGCAGGCATCAGGTGAAGGTGGAGATGAGCTTGGCTCAAATTGGAGACCAGAACAAAAAAAGCAAAGAAATGAGGCAAATTTAATTTTAATCTTAAATTTGCACATCAACATGTACTTGAGCAGTGCAAATAGGTTTTTCTGCGTGAATAACATTTATTTTTTTGCCTTATTGGACTCATCAGAGTCTTCCAGATTGGTTAATTTATGTTTAAAAAAGAAATTATAATAATAATCTCTGTGGGGGCCCGGGGGATGCCCCATGCCCCCCGACACACAATGTTTTTGTGTTTTTTTGTTGGTTTGTTTGTTTTTGTCACCTTTTTCAGGCCTTTGGTGTTTGCATGTCTGATGTATATGTTTTTGCCTTAAAAGGTACACCACCATGGTTTGAAATAAAACAAGCTATGATTGAAGAATAGACTTTCAGTTTTAATGTGACATTTAGGAATTTTATGTACTAATGTCCATTTTAGGATAACCTTAATTAGTCACACAATTTGCATTTTATTTTCAGGTTCTCAATAGTATTTTAACATCATTATAAATACTTACTCAGCCACCACCTTATTATGGTGGAAGGGTTTGTGTGTCCCAATGATCCTTGGAGCTAAATTGGTGGGGGCTTTATGCCCCTGGTCGGGTCACCAAGGGCAAACAGGTCTTTGATAGGTCTTTTTTTTTTCTTGCTGATGAGCTTGTTTTTCTTCTAAAAAAAAAAAAAAAAAAAAACAATTAGAAGCAGCGAGTCCTGGATATTTTTAAACCTGTGGGACTGTACTTTTTTTGTTGATACAGTCAGTTGTTGCGATCCTCCAATATTTTCTGAAACCCTCTCACCATTACGTGAGCATGGCTTGCTAATTAGCACAAGCCTGCTATCAGCAACAGGACCAGCAATCAAAATGCCTCCCTTTTCCACTGAGGACTATCATGGACTGCTGCAGAGGATGTCAATCCTGGAAACGAAAATCCACCGTCTTGAAGTGTATGTGGATGTAAATGGCCAGTTGGGGAATGAAACCACTCTACCGATCTCTCAAAATGGTGACCAGAAGTGTGCTAACAGACAGCTACTTATCTCAACAAAGAGGACGGATGTGGACTGTGGAAACTGTCATGGACCATCCAGCAGTTCTTCCTGGAATTTACTGTGATCAAAGCCCAAAGATATGGGACAACATCTAAAAGGGAGGACACAACACCAGCAGATTACCGAGAAATCCGGCTGGCCTGCGTTGTGGGCTGCTTCAACGCCAAGTGAGCGGCCGTGGACGGTCGCTACAGCGAAAGGCAAAAAAAAGGACGCAAGTCAATCCAAAACATTGACATCAGATTTACAAATAGATTTGAACCAATTTTACAAGACCCTGGCCAAGAATGCTCATCCCCCACCATCCCTGAATGGTATGAAACTAAATCATACAAGAAAAAAATGGCACCCCAAACATTGATACTTGATGGAGCTGTTAAGGATGTGAAAAATTTTTGCAATGAGAAGAACACCAAATTACTGTGTTTTACCAATGACATGGTGTCTGATATCTCTAACAAAAAAATCCTGGAGATCACTAATCAGCACCCAACTGTGAAATCTGTCATTATAAACACAGGGGCCCTAGATGTTCTCAAGCTGCAATCAGAGGTACTGAAGCGAGATTTCATTGATCTCCGAACAAAAGTGCAATGTTTGGATGCTGAGGTTTTTATTAGCACAGACCAATAGCACAGACTTCGCAATAGCTTTGAAAAAGTCAGATGATATTGAGTCAAGACAGCTCGTTGATGGTTTCAGTTGCTGGACCGTTTTCTCTACAGTTTTTTTGGTCAATTGTATCAAATTCTGACATGGTAATATAGTTTTTACTGGGTGGCTTCAGATGTATCATTTTATAATTTTGCTGATTTGTGTAAATATTTAACCTGATGGATTGTATTTTTTCACTAAAATAACAAGCAAATTAATTGCATTTATCTGCTGTTAGGTGTTGTGGAGCTATCTGATGCGGGGGGGGGGGGGTTGTGAGCTTGTCAACCACAGCAACCAGAGTGCGAGTATTGTTGAAGTTCTTACTGATGATTTCAGAAAAGCGTCTCACCCTGACTAACTCTTGGTTAAAATTACAAAGGCTTTGTCTGTAGCGTTCATAGTCAATTTGGAGTTTAGTTTTTCTCCACTTATGTTCTGCTTTCCGACACTTTGATTTAGAGGTCTTTACCATCATTGTGCTCCTCCACGGTGTTCTATGTATCGCCTCAAGATTGTCTTAGTTTTAATAGGAGCGACAGCATTCATTACATTAGAGATTTTACAGATGAAATGATCCAAAAGTTCATCAACTGTCTCAGCATTCACAGTTTGTGGCACAGCAATGGTCTCCATAAACTTAGTGGTGTTGCTCTCATTTATGTACCTTTTCTTAATAGACATAGAGGTTGTCTGAACTTTTGGAAGAATCTGTAATTCAAAGAATACACAAAAATGGTCAGAAATAATTTAAAGAATTTCAAACTCCTTAGAGATGACCAGGTCTAAGATGTGACCTTGAGTGTGGGTTGGACTCTTAATATGTTGAGAGAGGTCAAATGTGTCTAGTATAGCAGAGAGTTCTTTAGATTTTTGTCTCCATGTTATTTTCAAAATGAATGTTAAATGTTAATTTATTTTCACTGAAATAATGACTTAAAAACAACAGCAATACCACCACTTTTTTTCTGACTTTTTTTTCCGAGCTATTGCGAAGTCTGTGCTAGCTGATTTGCAGCAAATAATCAATTGGTCACTTCAGTCAGGCGAGTTGCCTAAAGCTCTTAAAGTAGCCGCCATTAAGCCTCTGCTAAAAAAATAGAGCGCTGGACGCTTCCATGTTAGCAAGCTATACACCCATCTCAAATCTCCCTTTCATACCCAAGATTGTTGAGAAAGTTATTTGTAATCAACTCAGCAATTTCTTGAACTTAAATTGACTTTTTGACAAATTTCCAATCAGGGTTCCGAACTCATCACAGTACTGAATCTGCTCTTATCAAAGTGCTAAATTATATAAGATTAAATACTGACTGGAGAGGTGTAAATTCTGGTCTTGTTGGAGCTCACAGCGGCTTTTGATACGGTAGATCATAATATACTGATGAACAGGTTGGAAACGTGGGTAGGACTCAACTGAACAGTCCTTAAGTGGTTCAGGTCCTACCTTGGTGGAAAGGAGTTATTTTGTAACCATTGGAAGTGTTCAGTCTCATCGATTGGCAATGACCTATGGGTCCCTCAAGGGTCAGTTCTTGGACCCCTCCTGTTCAGCCTGTATATGCCACTCTTGGGTGAAATTCTTCAGAACTTTAATTTTGACTTCATCATAGCTATGCAGATGACACACAATTATATCTAGAAGTGTCTCCAGATGAATGTCACGGTCTATCCATCCATCCATCCATTTTCTGAGCCTCTTATCCTCACAAGGGGTCGCGGGAGTGCTGGAGCCTGTCCCAGCTATCTTCGGGCGAGAGGCAGGGTCCACTCTGAACCAGTTGCCAGCCAATCGCAGGGCACATATAAACAAGCAACCATTTGCACTCACATTCACACCTACGGGCAATTTAGAGTTGTCAATTAACCTCGCATGCATGTTTTTGGGATGTGGGAGGAAACCGGAGTGCCCGGAGAAAACCCACGCAGGCACGGGCAGAACATGCAAACTCCACACAGGCGGGTCTGGGGATTGAACCCCGGTCCTCAGAACTGTGAGGCAGACGCTCTAACCAGTCGTCTACCGTGCCGCCTGTCTAAAACGGGTAAATATCTGGATGAGCCAAGATTTTCTTCAATTAATCAATACAACTGAGATAATTGTCTATAAATTCATAATTTCAGGTCTATAAATCACTAAATGGTTTAAGTCCTGAATACGTGAATGAAATGCTAATGGGATATATAAACCCAGTATAGATCGACAGACTCAGGTCAAATAGTGGAGCACAGAGTCCAAAGCAAACATGGTGAAGCAGCATTTAGCTATTATGCTGCACACAAATGGAATAAGTTGCCCACAGAAGTGACGTCAGCCACGTGTGCATGTTTTAGTCCAGGTTAAAAACTCCCATGAAAACTTTTTTCCCATGCTTTTTAGAGTATTTCCACTTTTAAATATTTCTTGCACTGTATGCTGTTTTAATTGTATTTTTTTTCCTCTTTGTTGTAAATGTTTATAACAGTTTTGTTCTTTGTTTTGAAATACATTTAATCATGTAAAGCACCTTTAGTTACCTTGTGTATGAAATGCGTTATAGAAATAAATTTGCTTTGCTTTGCTTGCTTCCAACCCTCACCGGAAACGAGTCCGACTTACTGCCAGCAATGCGGACCAAACTCTGACACCGGTCGTACTGGGACCGAACAGCCCGTATCAGGAGATTCGGTACCCCATACTCCCGAAGAACCCCCCACAGGACTCCCCAAGGGACACGGTCGAACGCCTTTTCCAAGTCCACAAAACGCATGTAAACTGGTTGGGCGAACTCCCATGCACCCTCGAGGACCCTGCTGAGGGTGTAGAGCTGGACCACTGTTCCACGGCCAGGACAAAAACCCCCCTCCAAGGACTCCAAAACGGGTGGGTACTCTGGGTACACTTCTGTTTGTTGCATAGGCACAAACAACAGTCAGGACCCGTCCCCCCACCGAAAGCGGAGGGATGCTACCCTCTCGTCCACCGGGGTGAACCCCAATGTACAGATGCCGAGACTGGGGGCAATAAGTCTACCCAAACCTGCTCGGTGCCTCTCACCGTTGGCAGCTCCAGAGTAGAAGAGAGTCCAACCCCTCTCAAGAGGACTGGTACCAGAGCCCAAGCAGTGTGTGGACAAAACTTCTCAACCTCACACACCAGCTCGGGCTCCTTCCCTGCCAGAGAGGTGACATTCCACGTCCCTAGAGCCAGCTTCTGTAGCCAGGGATCGGATCGCCAAGGTCCCTGCCTTCGGCCACCACCCAGCTCACATTGCACACGACCCCTATGGCCCCTCCTACAGGTGGTAAGCCCATAGGAATGGGGACCCACGTTACGCTTTCGGGCAGTGCCCGGCCGGGCCCCATGGTTGCAGGCACGGCCACCAGGTGCACGCCTTCGAGCCCCATCTCCAGGCCTGGCTCCAGAGGGGGCCCCAGTGACCCACGTCTGGGCAAGGGAAAACTTTTTCCTCTGTTTTCAATCATCATAGGGTAACTGTACTTACCCACCTTGTAAAATCATGAACTGTGCCTAATCACAATTTTTGGTTAATTTTCACTGATCACACCTAAGACTGATTATCTCCAGACCTTTTTCAATCAAAAAAATAACTTAAAAAGTATCTGCCCCGACTAAATCAAGTTGGGCAAAAGCTGCAACAAAATAACACTATTCGAAGAAATTCCAGAACAGTCGAGAAATAAAGTAATTGACATTGATCAGTGTGGAAAGGGTTACAAAAGCCATTTCTAAACCTGAACGTTACAGCCCACAATAGGGACAGCCATTATCCTCACATGGAGAAAACGTGGAACAGTGGTGAAACTGGCCAGCCTACAAAGATTGCCCCAAGAGAACAGCAATAACTCACCCAGAAAGCCACAAAGGAACTCAGGACAACATCTAAAGAACTGCAGGCCTCCCTTGCCTCAGTTAAGGCAACTGTTCATGACACAACAATAAGGAATAAACTGGGCAAAAATGGCATCCATGGCAGAGTTCCAAGGCGAAAACCACTGCTGACCAAAAAACAACATCAAGGCTTGTCTTACTTATGCAAACAAACAAACAAACAAAAAACATCCAAATGTTTCCCAAGACTTTTGGGAGATTTTTGGTAGGTATGTGTCTCGTTACATCTGATTTAAATGTAGCACAGCATTTCAGAAAAAGAACATCCTACCAACAGTCAAACATGGTTGTGGTAGTGTGATTGTCTTGGGCTTATTTTCTCCTTTAGGACCTGGACAACTTGCTATGATTGATGGAACCATGAATTCTACTCTTTAACAGAAAATCTTGACGAATGTTCAGCAATCAGTTTTTCAAGCTGAAGCGCACTTGGGTTCTGCAGCAGGATAATGATCCAAAACACACCAGCAAGCAAACCTCTGAATGGTTTAAAGAAACAAAATGAAGGTTTTGGAGTGGCATAGTCAAAGTCCAGACTTGAATCCAATTGAAATGCAGTGGCATGACCTTAAAAAGGCCGTTCATGCTTGAAAACACTCCATTTTTGCTGAATTCAAACAATTCTGCAAGGAAGAGCGGGAGATAATATCTCCAGAGAATTGCAAGACTCATTACCAGTTATAGAAAACGCTACAGTATTTTTCAGCTGTTGCTGCTGAGAACGGTCTAACCATTTAATAGGTTTTGGGGGCCATTACTTTTTTCACACAGGGCCAGGTAACTTTTCGAATTGTTTTCTTCCTAATAAATAAAATAAAATTTTAATACAGCATTTTAAGTTCACTTGGGTTATATGTGTCTGATATTTACATTTGTTTGATGATCTTAAAGTGGGGAAACTATGCAAAAATCTAAGAATTTGAGAAGGGGGCCAATACTTTTAACGGCACTGTATAAATCTCAGTGACATTTTACTTGATGTGTCATCAATGTTTCTGTTCAACAATAGACTAAATTCTTGGTGCATGTCAATATGCATAAAGGCCAGAGATTTTTAAGGGAGACCTGGATAATCTTAATGTCTGTGTCCTCTTAACCTGTAGATTCCAGACTCGATCATTTCTCGAGGTGTTCAGGTGCTTCCTCGAGATTCTGCCTCTTTGAGCTCCACTCCTTCTGAATCACCACGGGCAACACAGGCGACCTCCCGCCTTTCCACTGCATCATGCCCAACCCCTAAGGTAAACAAATGCATTCACAGGTTAACATATGGATGGAGACACCATGAAACTGAAGCCCGAATCAAGATCTTTTTTGCTAGTGGCAGAAAGCAGCTTCTATTTTTTTAAGATATAAAAAAAGAAAAAAAAAGCAGTTCCTGCATTTTTGCCCATATCTTGCTGTGTCTGGCCACCTTAAAGTTGTTCCAGTCTTTTCAAGCAAACAGAATATAAATAATGTGCCTTGCAAAGACAAATAATGCTAATTCCAAACAGGAAAAACATGCAAAAACTTACTCCTGGAATTGTTCCAAAGGTTGTATTCAAATTGCTGTTTCATAACTTCTCACATGGGGAGAAAGCATGTGCCTTCTATTTGAGCCAGCTCACTGTTATTTTTCTGATGGTTCCTGCCTGAATTTTCAATCAGGGGAATGCATATGCAAACCACTTTTCTTTCTGTGTACTTGTTCTTTTTAAACATTGAGAATATGATGCTTGTGAAATGCAGTGCCTGTTGCACAAGGTCTGAAAATACTTTAAAATATTGTTAAATTAGCAGTTTAAACATAGCAATGCCTCAAAAGTTACGATAGATTGCACTGGTTTGTAAAAGTCAAAGCCGCAGGATGGCTGTGCCTAATATGACCAAAGTCGTCATGATGTTCAAACAATTTTAAATAATTTATCCATAGTGAGTCAACCACTCCCAATCCTTTTTCACAAGACAATAGGTTGAACTTTCCTGTAATCAAGTAAAGAGTTTAAGAGTTTGTTACATGCGACCCAAACAA